>NW_004955583.1:607067-628795 GCF_000276665.1 Chinchilla lanigera
CTTCTGCGGGCGCCACCCCGGCCGCGCGGCTGGAGGCAGAGGGCGGCCGGGCCGGGACGCGTTGTGTCGTTGGCACTCGCGGCAGGAGGGGGCGCTGTCGAGCCACCGCCCCGCGAAGCAATAAAGGCAAGCTGTTTGGACGTGGTGGGGGCTGGGACTGTTCTCAGCCCGGTGTCTGTTTGCTCTGGCCCGCCTACACGGTCGGACCGAGCTTGCCGTGTTCACGCACCTTCCACAGTTGCCGTTTCAGGGTCCCCCGCGCCCAGCCCTTCAGACAAGGCAAAAAACTAATGTGATTTTCTTACCGCCCCTCTCGGACACTGTCGTCTCACTGTCCGAGCTAAGCACACAACGAAGTCCTCTGCCTTACAGTTAGGGGCCACAGTGCTCACCCTCTCAAAATCAGCCAACTGCTGGGCGTGGCGGCACACGCCTGTCATCCCAGCACTCGGGAGGCTGAGGCAGGAGGATCCTTGCGAGTTCGAGACCAGCCTGGGCTACGAAGTGAGCTCAAGGCCAGCCTGAACTGCACAGCGAGACCCTGCCTCAAAAAGACAAAAAAATCAGGCAACTGCCAGGATGTGGCTCTGCAGCTGCTGCCTGTCTGGCAAGTGTGAGGCCCTGAGTTCGATTTCTGCTACCATTAAAAAATAAAATCAGCCAACCTAAGCCCAGTGTGGTGGCCCATGCTTGTGATCCCAGCGCTCAAGAGGTTGAGGCAGGATCACTGAGAGTTAGGGCTAGCATGGGCTTTCTATCGAGACCCTAAAAGGACCACAAAAACCAAAAAATAAGGTGCTGCACACCTGTAAGCGGGAGGGTTGAGTTTGAGGCCAGCCTGGACTGCAGCGAACCCCCTCGAGGAGAGGTACGCGCGCACACAGTGTGCTCAGTATCGAGTGTGCAGTTGTATCGCTCACCTGTCTGTTGCTGGGACAGAGCACTGGACGCACGACTAAGATGATTCTGGCTCGGGCCCAGAGGTTCAGCCCACACGGTGTCTCCAGGTCAGAACTGGCGGGGCAGGCGGGAACCCACAGCACCTCGCCCTGACCAGCCCTGCCGGTTACTCCCCCGACGCCAGTGCTGGTGCTCCAGTCCTTCCCAGGCCCCTCAAGTAGGAGAGCACTTGGGGTGGTTCCAAGCCGTGACCTTCCCCGCGGCCCCACGGCTCCTCCACTCCCTCACGCTGAGGCCCCAGCGCCAACAGTGCAGCCTTGCTCAGCCTCCGAGGCGTCTCCAAGACTCAAGGCAACTCAGCTGTGAATCCGTTTAAAAAAGTCCCAGGATAGCCGGGAATGGTGGCGCAGGCCTGTAATCCCAGCACTTGGGAGGCTGAGGCAGGAGGATCATTGCGAGTTCGAGGCCAGCCTGGACTACAAAGTGAGCTCAAGGCCAGCTTGAACTGCATAGCAAGACCCTGTCTCAAAAAAGACAAAAAAATTCCCAAGACAAAGTGGCGCAGGGTAAACAGCCCCATTCCTGGAGGAAAGAAGGCAGAAAAGAATTAGACCAAAACAAGAGCAGAACTCATCAGGGCTCATATTAAATCCGGAGCTCTGCACACCCACAGCGAGCTGTGAGCTGCGGAGCCGGCCCGGCCCCGGCCCCGCCCCCCGCCCCTGCGTTGGCCGCTAGTGCCCGGCGGCTTCCTTGGCAGAGCTCCCGCGTGGGAACTGTCAGAGCCAGGCTCTGCAGGGGTTAAGCTGCGGACCGCAAGGGCCCCTGGCTCTGCTGGGAAAGCTGCTATTCACAGTGCTCTGAAGTCAACACCTAGGCCGGGAAAATAGCTTAGCGGCCTAAGCGCCTGCCTGGCAAGCACAAGGTCCTCAGTTCGATTCCCGGTGCCAAAAAAGAAAACAAAGTCAACACCACAGCTGAGGCAGCCGAGGACACCCCTTGGCTACTGACAACCCTTAGATGAAACAGGTCGCTTAACTGGTAAAATTTACTGCTTGGAGAAGTCTCTGACTCTCAAGGTCCTGCCCAGTTCCTGCTTTACCTCAGTATCCCCTTTGTTTGAAAACCAATGGCAAGTGCGAGGTCATGAGTTCGGTTCCTGGTACCACAAAAATAAATACATAAATATAACATTATCTTACTAATTGTGTTGCCGGGCGTGGTGGCACACGCCTGTAATCCCAGCACTCGGGAAGCTGAGGCAGGTGGATCGTTGTGAGTCTGAGGCCAGCCTGGGCTGCAAAGTGAGCTCAAGACCAGCCTGCACTGCGTAGGGAGACCCTGTCTCAAAAAGACAAAAGAAAGTAAAGAGTGAAATCACAAGGGACCCTACAGAAACCCAGAAGAGTGTCTACACTGTCGTGGTTTGGGGTTTTGCAAGGGAAACAATATAATACAGAACACATATTTTATAAGATTATTTATAATAGTCACTCAAAGACCAATATACAAGAGAGTGAAGGAAATCTGTCCGCACACTAAACACCAGAGAATCCAGCCGAGGGCCTGGATCCCATGGAAATGTCCACATGAGTCCAGCTGAAGACCTAGAGCCCATAACAGTGCCTCCCAGGAATCCAACTCGAAGCTCAGAGCCCATAACAATGTCTCATGCAAGCCTATTTCACGGATCTGCTGCGAAGGCCCAAAGGTCAGTGGTGGAATCTAGACAGTCTGTGCCAGTGGGATGAAGGATCTGTGCCAGCAGGCTGAGGGATCTGCACTGGAGCCAGGAAGGGATGCTCAGAAGAACCAGAAATCCCCGGAAAGGTTCCACAGCCATCCTCAGCACCAGTGAGGTCCCAAGCTCCTCCAATGATCAGGACGGGCGAGTTCCCATCAGGAAACCCAACGTAACAAGCTTCTCCAGGAGACCGGCAGTGCACCATCTTCCCGTCCACAGCCAGGAAGTGATTCTCAGAGTGAGGACCAGAGCTCCCCCAAAGTGAACCCCAGCCATCCTCAGTGACAGTGAGGTCCCGAACTCCTCAATAGTGAGAACAGCCAAGCTCATCAGGAAAGCCAGCACGACGAGCTGATTGATCATGGTTTTAAAATGAACCCCACTAGCCGGGTGTGGTGGTGCATGCCTATAACGCATGCCTATAATCCCAGCACTTGGGAGGCTGAGGCAGGAGGATCCTTGCGAGTTTGAGACCAGCCTGGGGTACAAAGTGAGTACAAGGCCAGCCTGACCTGTATAGTGAGACCCTGTCTCAAAAAGACCAAAAAAAGAAAAACCCAGGCCCTGACAGATTCACTGTTGAATTCTACAAGAAATTTAGAGAAGACCTAATGCTACTACTTCTCAAACTCTAATGACATTGAGAGGGAAGCAATACTCCAAAATCAATTCTTGGAATCAAGCTTGTGGACTCCTACACAGCGAGCCCTTCCAGGTTTTTGTCGTGGCCCAAGAAGTTATATCTGTAAGCCCATGGAAAAGTTATTGGAATTCTAGTGAGTTAATTCCAATCTGCCACTCCAGTGCTATCTTTAGCAAGAATAAAGACACTAAGGCATATTTGTAGTTATGGGGAGCCCAGGGTCCTAAGTCCAGCTACAGTGATAGCCAACTGGAACAAAGGCCTCTACCCAGGGCCAAACCTCGGTTTTATTCATTCATGAAGAAGGGAGTGGCCTGAGGATGACTGACTGTGAGAATCTTGAGAAGTAGGTGAGCGCTGTGAGCTGAGCTAGGTAGGAGGCCTGAAATCCCATCTGCAATATGCAGAGAGAAGGATGTGCAGAAAGAACAATCTGCATAACACACTGAGATAGTACGTGACATTTTGGGGTTGGTGCTTCAGCTCTGATGTATAATCTTCTATGCCCTGGGAAGTCGTAGCTTTTTGTTGTTGTTGTTGTTGTTGAGACAGGGTCTCCCTGTGCAGTTCAGGCTGGTCTTGAGCTCACTTTGTAGCCCAGGCTGGCCACAAACTCGCAATGACCCTCCTGCCTCAGCCTCCCGAGTGCTAGGATTACAGGCGTGCGCCACCACCCGGCTAGTCATAGCCTCTCATCTTGAGGCTCCATCCCAGCTGCCAGCGTGGAGCATGCTGCCTTGTCCCAGCTCACACGTTTTATCTGTGTGAGCTACGGGAGGCAGGGAAACACGCCTGTTGTCATCAATGACTACCATCAGCACCTTGGCTGGACCTATTTGCACTGCTCAGAGCCAACTGAGGGGATAAGGAAAAGTCCTGGCCAGCTCTGCGCACATCAATACATGGAAACAGGGCCAGGTTCAGCTTAAATGGAGACAACTGCTCCTCCTTCAGGGAGTCACCTGGGTGGTCCTTCACACTTCTAGCACCGTTGTCATACTGGCACCAACTGTAGCAGCTTCCTTCATTCTTCACCTGAGATTTCAGTACATAAATGAATGTGTAGGCTGGGCGTGGTGGTGCACATCTGTAATCTCAGCACTTAGGTGGCTGACGCAGGAGGATTGCTGCGAGTTCAAGGCCAGCCTGAACTGCATAGTGAGACCCTGTTTAAAAAAAAAAAAATGCTGGGCCGGGCATGGTGGCACATGCCTGTAATCCCAGCACTCAGGAGGCTGAGGCAGGAGAATCATTGTGAGTTTGAGACCAGCCTGGGCTACAAAGTGAGCTCAATCCAGCCTGAACTGCATTGGGAGACCCTGTCTCAAAAAGACAAAATAAAGTACTTAAATAAAATGACAATTTTCATTGAAAAGAGCAGTTAATGCTTATTTTTTATATCAATTTTGCATTCTTATATCTGGTAATCTGAACAGCCACTTTGAATATAACAATATGTAATATAACAACATTGTTAATTTCCTATCATCTTGTTTTGAAATTCTGTATTGTTTTTAATGTTTTTAAATTTTTATTGTCTTTAAAATAAAATAAGTAAAAAACAAAAGAAAATTTGCATATTTAAACTAACAAAAAAGGGGAGCACCAGTCTTCCGATTGGCTCGCTTCCTACCTGGTAGGAGCCCCGGAAGGAAGGCCCCCAAAGCAGGGGGAGCCACGCGGCAGTGAGCGCTGTTGCACACCGGCCTTTAGGCCAGCCGCTGCTGCTTGAGAACTACCATGACACAGAGAAACAGTGACACAATTGGCCCACCATGCACTGGCTGCAGATGCCCACCCACGGACGTGTGTGAATCATTCAAACATGGAGAAACCCCTGGGAATACATGCCATACAATGGGTCACTCTTGCTCCTGCCATTGAGAACCAGAAAGGTCCAGAGTCAGTGGAGGAGCAGCTGCTGAACAAGGACTCAGAGAACATGAGAATGCAGACTAAGCTGGAGGAGTCAGAGGTCCTGTGGACTGCGGTCACAAGAGCCGCTCGGAAGCTGTAAACCAGGAGGACCTTGCACAATACCTGCAGAGACTCATTGGAAGCCATTCTTCCCAACAGTACAGGCTGTTGTGGAGCTCCAGAGAAGTCTGCAGCAGGATTCCTGCTGCCTGTGCTGACAGTTGGGGAGAGGACACTAACTGGTTGTGGGGTCCCAATGTGATGGGAGGCTGGAGAGAAAACACTACAAAAAATGGTTTTTGCCTCAGAAGGCTCACTTGATTTATGACAACCCTTAGGCTGTAACTACTTGTTAGATCTTTCTTGTGTATCTCTGTCTTCCTGAGAAACCACTTTGAAGATACCACCATGTATTACAGTAGCCACTGATATTTTCCTACTAATATACCCATAACTCTGTAATGTTTGTATTGTTCCTGTGCTATTTCACAAATGGATGCATGTCTATCAAAATAAATAAATAAATAAATAAATAAACTAACAAAAAATTTGAGTGGGGGAAGTAAAACTTTGAAATTATTGCTTCCAAAAAAAAAAAAAAAAAAAACCTTTAAGGGTCCAGGGATGTAGCTCAGGGGCACAGCACCTGTCTGGCAAGCCAGACGTCCTGAGTTTGATTTCAGGTATATATTAAAAAAAAAAACAGGGGCTGGGGATTTAGCTCAGCGGCAAAAGCGCCTGCCTGGCAAGCGCAAGGTTGTGAGTTCGGTTCCCGGTACTGGAGGAAAAAAAAAAAAAACAGTTGCTTCCAAAGTGTCAGTGAACTGCTTTTCAGAGTAACCCATTTCACATCATTTCAGACGTTCCCTGTATTGTCTTCTGAACATGAGGCCATTTATAAGTGGAAGTAGGGGAATAAACACCTGTGATCTTCACCATTGCCTTGCTAAGCAGTCATATTTCTTAGTGACAGGGTTTTGGCCATTTAAGTATCCACCCACTCAAATATCTGAGGTTTTAGTACTCCAGCTACAAGGCCTGGGGTGAGTTCCTCACTCTCGATGTGAGTGACCCTGGCTGGCATTCTTAACGGGGAGGCGAGCGGCGTCCTGGCACTCCTCACCCCACTCCAATTTTGACAGCCAAGGATGTTTCTGGACATCGCCGATGTCTCCAACCACTGCCCTGGAATTTTACAGACTTGATTGTAAACTGGTGCACAAGTGATACGAGACTAATCCTGCCATCCACAGCCCAGCACAGTCAGTCTGCTGCGCTGTGTTAGGGCGTGGTTTTATGCAATATACTGCTTAAGCATGCAGCTACCCATATACAACTTTCCCTACAGAAAACACTGACAAAGCCGGGTGTGGTGGCGCACACCTATAATCCCAGCACTCGGGAGGCTGAGGCAGGAGGATCATTTTGAGCTCAAGGCCAGCTTGAACTGCATAGTGAGACGCTGTTTCAAAAAGACAAAAAATAAATAAAATTTAAAAAAAGAAAACACTAACGTTAGAAAAAATTGCTGATTCAGCAACTACCTGTGTGTCATCACTAAGGGGAAAATCTACTTCACAAACTCTCGCTGGAGACCTTAGAAATTCATGGCAAGGGCCCCTCCTGGGCTCAGACCCCTTCTCCGCCTGCACGCAGCGTCTCAGCCTCGAGCTTCAGACAGCGCCGCCTTTCCTCACCCGAGCGTCGCGCGGAGCTGCTCTTTCTGTGCTCTGCGGCTGAGGTGGGGACTTGGCTCCTTCCTGAGATCATTGTCCAGTGAGGGAGGTAATGCACCGCTGTAATCTCAGCATACCAGCAGGCTGAGGCAGGAGGATCACGGGTCCCAGCGCAGCCAGAGACATTGAGCAGCTTTGTCCCCTAATAGAAAATAAAGAGCTGCGGATGCAGCTCGGTGGAAGCCTCTGGGGTCCCACCTCCAGTACTGGGGAAGAATAGTGTAGACTCTGACGTTTTTTAGCTGGAGGGAAGGGGGAGCGGCGCCCCGCTGTGCTGGAGGCCCTGTCAAGCAGCGGCCTTGACCAAGCATCTTCAGTAAGCCCTGGGCGGATGCTGATTATCAATGCTGGGTGCCCATAGATTGCGATTCTCCGAAATCGGGCCCCCGCCTCACAGCAGGGGTGAGGGAGGAGTACACTGACTCAGAACAGGAGCAGGCCGGGCGCCCGGGGTGGGCCCGAGGGGCACTGCTGCCGAACGGCTGTTTCCGGCCAGTAGCGGGGGCAGGAAGGAGACTGCCAGGAGAGAGAGGAGCCTGCGGCCCGGTGAGGAGCGGGAACAACAGCGGGTGTTGGAGAACTGCGTGAAGGGCTCAGTCTGCCCCTTGAAACAAGGAAAAACAATTCTTTTGTTTTTTTGGATACAGGACCTCGCTATATAATTCAAGCTGACCTTGAACTGGAGGCGCTCCTGCTGCCTCAGCCTCCCGAGTGCTGGGATTATAGATGTGGACCCCCACACCTGGTAGTTGAACTCATTTTAAAATAGGAAAATATGAAGCTTTTTTTGTTTTTGTTTTTTTCCTGTACCAGGAATCGAACTCACGACCTCACGCTTGCCAGGCCGGCTCTGTGCTGCTGAGCTACATCCCCAGCCCCAATATGAAGTTTGTTTTTTTTTTTTTTTTTAATATGAAGCTTTTTAAAAGGCTCTTGGGACTTGTCTCGGGAGCGGAGCAAGAAGAGGGCCGTGGAAACAAGGCCGCGGCTGCCTGGTTGGGACAGGCTTGATCTGCTTTTCTGGCTGAGCCTGCCCGCTTTGCGGTTCTCCTTAGCTTGTCCTCTCTGGCCCTGCCGCCCCCGGCTGGTCCCCAGCCCGCAGAGCCGTAAGCAGGTGTTGCCCCCGTGTGGCCAGTGTCGGAAATAACCGCCACGGCGCTTGAGTCGCCAGTTTTCCACCGAAGGCGGCAGCAGCGTGGGGCCCTCGCCCCTAGTGTGAGTTCTCGGGCTCTGTCCCAGGCCGGCTGCTGAACCACAAGTGCGGCCAGGTGGGGTCCCCACTCCCTGCCTGTCACGTGGGCTGTGCGGGTGATGCGGTCACCAGGCTTTTCGAACCATCGTCCTCATGGACCCGCACCCCAACAGCCCTGTCTGCGTCTCTGCCCCGGCCCTGCAATGTGATCTACTCTTCTGCTTTGAAGACTAGGACAAGCCAGGCGCGGCGGCACACACCCATGATCCCAGCATGCCAGAGGCTGAGGCAGGAAAGTCAGAGTTCGAGGCTGGCCTGGGCTGCAGAGGGAGACCTGTTTCTTCCTGAAGTTGATCCTCTCCCGCCATGCTGTGTCTTCAGAACCTCCCACTTCCCAGGACTCTCGTTCCATCATCTAGGTCTTACATTTAACGCCTGCCCTAAAGAACTAAAACTTACTTTTTATGTTCATCTAGCAGCAGCTGCCTTACGCTCGGCAGGGCTCTTTGGGACAAGCCAACTCAGCTTCCTTATTCTCTCTTCCTGTACTGTAACTTCCCTGTTTTTTTTTTTTTTTTTTTGTACCAGGAATCAAACTCAGGACCTTGCACTTGCCAGGCAGGCGCTTGTGCCACTGAGCTGAGCTATATCCCTGGCCCTGCAACTTCCTTCTATCCGTGTGCGGCTTTGTGTGCTTCCTTGGAGGGCTGCCCTGGGCTTTCCCTCCTGCCCCTGCCCAGGCGGCAGCTCTGCCAGGCCCATGGCCAGTCTGCAGTGCCGCCCCGCTGGGCTGTATGCTCCCAAGGGACCTGCTGCTCGGCGCGTGCCAGGGACAGTACCGGGGCTAGAACCCAGGGTTTGTGCACTGAGCGACATCCCAGCTGTTTTTGAAGCTTCTGAGGCAGCGTCTCTCGCTAAGTTGCTAGACTGTCCCGGCTGGGCTTGAACTTTTGATCCCGCCTGCGTTGGAGCGGGGTCTTCTCTGTTCCCCAGGCCGTTTTGCGTATGTCTCAAAGCGCAAGGGGCCCTCCGTGTCTGTGGGTTCCACATCCAGCAATTCAACCGTGGGTCACAGATATTTCAGCTGGGCCTGCTGTTGCCCCCAGGACTCTGGAGGCTGAGGTAGGAAGAGCACAAGTTCAAGACCAGACGGGCAGCAGAAGACTGGCCATGACCTGTCTCAAACAAAAAGGCCTGGAGATGTAACTAGGTGAAAGGCCTTCAGTCCAACCTCCGGTACAGTACTGAAGGGAAAATAAGCCGAACTGCACATGCAGACTTCATCATTTTCCCGAAGTAATACACCCACTGGGGGACCTAGGTTCACGAACTTAATTCTTTCCAAGATTCCGGCTGCAAATTGAGTTGGATGAAAACAAATCGAATGGTTAGGTTCAACGCTGACCTTATGGGGAAACTTCATTCTGTTAAGAATCAGGCTGTGGTGTTGGTATTAACTGTAGTGACAGGGCCCGAGAACGAGGTGCCTGCGGATGAATAAGAAAAGGTAAACGATAAGAAGAACAGAAGAGGCAAAAGTCCGGGATCAGGGGGCCCACAGCCTCTGGGACTGCAGCCTCGATCGCCCCTCCCAATCGCCTCTCCCAATAGCCTTTTATTAGAACTAAGAAAGTTAACTCAGACCCACAGGAGGAATTCATTATCCCTTTCCATTTCTGCCTCTCAGCTGATGGTAACCATATTCTGGCGAACCTCCCACACCCGCACCATTTGCACTCAGCACGGCGGGGGATCGTAAGCCGACCATCAGCAATCAGCTCATCAGCAATCACAGTCCTTCCCCCACATGGCCCCCTTTTTGTTTTAACGCAGTGCTTTGAAGCATCAATGAGAAGGCTGCCAGTTGTCTTCCGTTTCTCAGCGTTACCCGGATGAACTTCGCCAGACTAATGGGATGAGGCAAAGTAGAATAATATCGCAAGAAATGACAGTGGATGTTTGTAAAAATATGAACATAGTTCAGAGTCCCTAACGATGATTAGCCTTCAATTTATATCTTGAGATCACACTTTTCTGCCGGATATCTAAGAACAAGTTAGAGTGAGACTTGTATAAATAAGAGCTTTAACCTTTTACTATCTATCAGGGTCAGTGAGGTCTCCTCAGGAATCTGCTTGGAACCAAATGCCGCATCTCTTGATCCTCTGTCAGTGCCAGCCATCCGGATGAGTCACGGCCATTGCTTGACCGAGGTGCTTTCTGTGAAAGCCTGAGAGATTTTTCCTGTCTTCGGGACTCTCCTTAGGCACACTATCTGTCATAGAATTACTTTCCTCTGCGGTCCCAGAATCTCCTTGATCAGAAAATCAGGGACTCAGTCGAGTTATAGGATGTCATA
Source organism: Chinchilla lanigera (assembly GCF_000276665.1). NCBI lineage: Eukaryota > Metazoa > Chordata > Mammalia > Rodentia > Chinchillidae > Chinchilla > Chinchilla lanigera. The sequence continues at coordinate 617,559 of NW_004955583.1, forward strand.
GTAGAGGTTCTCTTACGTCCTGAGTCTGTCCTGACCTCAGAGGGCATAGCCAAAATACTGGTTGTGTTTTTAGCCCAAACTATCCTTCTGATATTGAGTCTCCAGCTCTCAGTGGTTAAACATCCAGCAGAGAAGATTAAGGATAAAACATCCTAACGAAGGCAACAAGCTTAACACCATAGTCTAATCTAAACAGCAAGCACCTTGGAACATACAAATGAAGCCATAATTTCTTAACAACCATAAATATTCCATTATTTTAACCTCAATAGAATATTAACAAACAACAATTACATATATCCACCCAGAAATTTAACAATCAAAACCTTATGTGACATTAACCTTACTATGATCTGAAATAACAGAGGCAGTAAAGCTTAACACTACTATCTATCTGAATATCAGACACCTTAGAACATAAAATGAAACTGTTGTTTTCTTAACAACCACTAACATCCTATCATTTAAATCCCTCTAGAATGTTAATAGATAATTATATATTTGCACCTGGAAATAGGAAACCAAATCCATAAATAACATTGCTGCATGAGTCATGACATTTTGTAACATACTTAAAATTTCATGCTGAGATAACCTAGCCCTCTCAACCAATCATCTCTATCTAATACATAAGGCTTTTCTCCAATCTGTTATCATCTAACAAAGTACACCTAAGTTTTTTAAAGGCAAAGGTCTGAATTTGAACAAAAGTCTCATTATAAGCAATCCTTGCTTTACCTTTAGGAGAACTATACATCTGGAATCATGAATACATTTCAATACACTATGAAATTAATAATACTAAATTATCATACACATATGAAAACCTTTGCTTCTTTAGTTCTGTACTAAGAACATCTCTCATGAGAACACCTTATTTTTATTTTTTTCTGAAACACTTTTAACCATGACTAAATTATTGGGGGTATCTCCCAAGAGACTCTGGAGATCACTAGGGGCTCCTTATCAATGAACAAAGGTTAGCCACCCCTTTATTCACCAATTGGAGTCCTAAAAAACAATTTTTCTGCTCAGGGATTCTAGTTAAATATCTTTATTTAAATATCATCATTTAGGGGCTGGGGATTTATCTCAGCAGTATAGCGCCTGCCTGGCAAGCATGACGTCGTGAGTTCGATTCCTGGTACTAGAAAATAAATAAATAAATAAATAAATAAATAAATATCGTCATTTAGACCAGCTGGTAATTTAGAAGAAAGCATGCTTTTAGATTTGCACCCCAATTGTATCATGAAAAAATTTTGCTGAGCTCAAAAATAAAGAACAGCTGTTGACAAAAATGGCAGACAAACATGTAAAAGTACACAGAACATACATTTACACAAAATCAGAGTGCACTCAAACCTTTAACCAAATTTCATTACAGCAATTCTATTACAACTTTGAAAATTTATAATTTAACCATCTGTTGTTATAAATGGTCCCTGTGTATCATACGGACAAGAAAGCTATTTGAATTTATTAATATAAATTAGTACAGGCACACACGCCTGATCCCACAAAGTCATTGCCTATCATAGCGGCTACGACTGCCAACACAGCTGAAAATATATTACCAGCTATAAATATTTTCCACTGAGATGCAGCTGGCTCTCGACATGATGGGTTACTTTCTTAAGTCATTCCTAAATTGGGGGTTGTGCTTTCTGAATGTTCCTGATTATTATCTAAAGCTGGTGCTGTAGTAGCATCACTCTCATTTTTTTTTTCACCGGAGGATTCAGATCGAATCTGACTCATGTCAAAGTTTAATTCTTCTAGCAGGTAACCACACTTTATCTCCTGAATCTGTAATGACACAAGCAAATCCTCTCTCCTAAATTTGAACAATACCCTTTCCCCATTTTCCAGTATGAACATCTTTCCAAAAGATTTCCATCTATTTTCAGGTGTAACTCAGGTCTTTTATCTCCTATAGAGGTTCACCAAAAAATTCCTCCTCCAGTACTTCCAAAGCCCCCACGGGAGCGGCACGACCTTCCACATATGGAAGAAGCAACAACTGGGCTATATGCTGTCCTGCTTCAACAATTTGGTATGGTTGTAAAGCTTGCATCATAACGTGAATCTCATCTTTAGAGTCCATTACGCCTCTATGTACTTTTTTTTTTGTCTTTTTGAGACAGGGTCTCACTATGCAGTTCAGGCTGGCCTCGGGCTCACTTTGTAGCCCAGGCTGGTCTTGAACTCACAACGATCCTCCTGCCTCAGCCTCCCAAGTGCTGGGATTACAAGCATGCGCCACCACACCCGGCTTCTATGTACTTTTGAAGTCAAACTACTTCTTCCCGCAATCAAACCAACTGATTCCTCACGTAGAGGCCCATAAATCCCGGTTCTAATCTTTTGAATCCCCGAAGCAGGGGATAACATAACATTCTCTAAGGAGGGCATATCTAATGCTGCGCTACCTCTGGTGGCAGCAAAGAGATCACTGAGGTGGGTCCCTAAAAGGATTAAACTTATGTAGGGGAAGAGGGTTGTGCCAGATATGCCTGCGAAGCCAAGAAACATGCTTAAGAGATCAAAGAAGGCAGAGGAAAATCCAATTTCCCCTTCTTATAGTTAGTATTGCATCTAAAAGATCCTTACCTTCCTTCCTCCTCTGCAATGGGTCCCTGTCCCTGAAATGATAGTTTCATGTCCTATCTCCTGTAAAATCTCTTGTTACATTTCGTATTTTTTCCGAAACAGAAAATTTCCCATAACCTTGATAAACAATCCTGGAGACCGGGCTTAGCTGCCCGCCGACTCTCCCCCGGTCTGTCGAGCACTGACTTTATTTCCTTAATTTCCTTTGCTAGTCTCAAAGACGTATTTTCACACCCTAGTCTCGAAGACTTCCTTTCGTACTCAAGTCCCTGTTCCTGGCGCCATATGTTGGTATTAGCTGTAGTGACAGGGCCCGAGAATGAGGTGCCCGCGGATGAATAAGAAAAGGCAAACGATAAGAAGAACAGGAGAGGCAAAAGTCTGGGACCAGGGGGCCCACAGCCTCTGGGACTGCAGCAGCCCCAATCACCCATCTCAGTCACCTTTTATTAGACCCCGGAACGTAACTCAGACCCACAGGAGAAATTCATTATCCCTTTCCATTTCTGCCTCTCAGCGGATGGTAACCATCCTCGGGCGAGCCTCCCACAGCCCGCACCACGCGCGCTCAGCACGGCTGGGGATCGTAAGCCCACCATCAGTAATCAATCCATTAGCAATCACAGTCCTTTCCCTACACCGTGGGGCGGGGTGTAGCTCAGTGGCAGAGCGCCTGCCTGGCACGCACAAGGCCGAGTTCAATCCCCAGTACCACCAAAACAAACCAAGCCAAACAAAGAATCAAGTTGTGTGGCCGGGCGTGGTGGCGCACGCCTGTACTCCCAGCACTCAGGAGGCTGAGGCAGGAGGATCACTGCGTTTGAGACCCGCCTGGGCTACACAGTGAGCTCAAGGCCAGCCTGAACTGCACAGCGAGACCCTGTCTCGAAAAGACAAAAAAAAAGAAATCAAGCTGTGAACTGAGGAACCGTTATTTCCATGACTTTCATCGCTTTCGATGTGTCTAGAGGGGATTGTGCGTGTCCAGGAGGCGCAGGGGAACCTGGTACCTCGTGGGGCAGCGGCGGTCCTGCAACCACTCCTCCAAACCCGCAAGGCTGCCCCGCTAGAGCTTCATCAGAACCAGCTCTGACTTGAAGCTGGAGCAAGTCTGGCTCCCTACGGGCCGAAGGGCTCTGGGGTTGGTCCCGATGTACCTGCAACAGCTGGTAATGGCTTCGGGGAAAAAAGTACAAACACACTAGGGGTTAAATAAGATGCTTCTCTTTCCACTGTTTATTAATGTACAAAATATACAAAACCAAAAGAAAAAGAAAATATTCATCCTCAAATCCATTGTGGTTCTAACCCAAGACCCTGCACAAAACCCAACCAATTTACTGTTTTCATAGAAAACAACTGATGCCAACGGGCAGGAGAGGACGGGACAGGAGCGGCTGGCCCCATGGACAGCGTGTGGAGTGTGACCGTCAGCCCAGCGTTCGGCCTGAGCTGACGGAAGGCGGGTCCCCAAATGTCCTATGAAGTGTCCAGGATGGCCAGAGGCGAGGGCAGCCCCACACGCTCACCATTGCAGACAGGAATTTGCCATCATCAAACCCTGAAGATGAGACAGTTGACAGGTGCAGGCTCGACGGGGTCGGGGCTCAGGGCCAGGGCTTGTGGCGGCAGGTGCGGGGACGACGGTTTCTGAGCTCAGACCCAGCCTGGTCGAGCCCTCAGTGCAGTGGGGTGTACGGCACCCCTCCCATTCCCAGCCCCGGAGGGACACGGGTGACCCCGGCGCAGCGGGTCCCACGTCAGTCTGTGCATGTGAGGACCCACGATGGCGGGCGGGGTGAAGCCGGTGCCGGCTCTAGGTTCTCGGGCAATGGGGGGATCCCAAAGTGAAGCCAGCTGGGCCTCCTCGTCAGCAGTCCAGAGTCCAGGACGCGGCCAGTCTCACCTCCCCAGAATGGAGGGGAGCATGTACACTGACGCACACCAGTGAGCAGAAACCCGGACCCACGCAGGCGGGACCCCAGGGGCCGGCTCCTCGCCAGCTGGGGCACGGGAAACGGGCCTCACAGAAGCCATAACAGGTGAAGGGGCAAGGCTGCGGCCCAGGGTGCACGGGCCCTAGGGCAGGGGCGGCCCGTTAACCCCCGGGTGGTAGAAGGCACAGTTGTTCTCGTAGCGGCAGTTCCCCTTCATCATGAAGTGTCGGCAGACGGGGCGGTTCGACATGTCTGTGGGGACAGGACGCAGAGATTAGTCAGATTAGTGAGTGGCTCCGGATCGGACCTGCCATGCACGCCGAGGCCGAGGCCATGGGGAGCCCTCCCGCCCTCTCCGACTCAGACCCAAGGCCCCACGGGCACAGGCAGCACCTCACCTCCTCCATGGCTGTGGCCTCCGTCGTGCCCACGGTGGCCCCCTCCCCCGTGGCCAGGACCATCATGGCCACGGTGCTCGTGAGGAGGTGGTCCCCGGTGGTCATGGCCTCGGTGACCAGGGACATCGTGTGGCCTGTGACCATGGGGCCCTCCGTGTCCAGGGCCTTCATGAGGCCGATGTCCACTTCCGCCCATGCCACCGCCAGGGCCTTCATGGGGCCGATGTCCACTGCCACCCATGCCCCCACTGGGGCTTTCATGGGGCCGATGTCCACTGCCCATGCCTCCGCCAGGGCCTTCGTGGGGCCGATGTCCACCGCCACTGCCCATGCCTCCGCCAGGGCCTTCGTGGGGCCGATGTCCACTGCTGCTGCTCATGCCCCCACCGGGGCCTTCATGAGGCCGATGCCCGGCACCTCCAACCATGCCGCCGCCGGGGCCCCCTCGTCCATTTGGGGGTCCTGCTCCAGATCGACCTCCTCGGGCCCCTCGGAATGGAGGAGGCGGTGGAGGGGGCTCGTTTCCTCCTCGGCCACCTCGGCCTCGATGGTATGGTCCAGGACCAGGCCCGGGCCCCCCTCGCATCGGGCCACCCCGCATGGGGTCCCCTGGGCCGTCCCAGAAGGGATCACCCCCGCGGGGAGGTGGGGGGGGACCCAGGAGACGTGGACCCACTGGTCCACCAGGGCCTCCATGGGGACCTGTCAGGGGAGAGATGAAAAGGGACATATCACTCACCCCTGTGCTTGAGCTGCCACTCCCAACCCGACCCTGTCCCCTCTGCTGTCACTGTGACCAGCCTGAAGAACCTGCATGCCCCACCTACCTGGCATGGGCCCCCCAGGCCCAGGGGGAAAGTGCTGCATCCCTTTGGGGGCCCCAGGGCCTCCGGGTGGGAAGCCATTGGCTATGGGTCCAGGACCGAGGAGTCCGTGTGGTACTGCTCATAAAAGGGGATGAAACAAATGATCAGAAAGGGCCCCAGCAGAACAGCAGGCCCCGCACCACACCCCCCCAGCACGGCTCTGTCCAATCGTCCCCGCCCACTTCCTGCCAGCGGAGGGTGCCCGATGCTCACCCAGCATTTGCTTGAGCTTGTCCGAGTAGTCCGGCTGCTTCAGCAGCTCCTCCGAGGGCTGGCTGCTGGGGCTGCCCATGATGGACGTGAGGATCTCCTGCACGTTGATGCCGCCTCCGCCGGGGCCCTGGGGACTCTTCCCCGCGCCCATGCTGCCCATCAGGTTGGCCAGCACTGGAGGCAGCTTGGAGCCGGCCGCGCCGTCGGGAGAGCCGCCCGGGCCCCCGGGCTCCAGTGCCTCAGCGTAGGGGGTCTCGTCCATGGAACACTCCTGGCAGGAGCAGAAAAGGCTCACATCTCAGGAAAAGAACATACGAACACTGATGGGAGCAACTGCCACCCGCACGTCACCCACACCGCCCCGCACACAGACTCACCTCGTCCAGGGGGATGAGCTTCGGGGGAATGGGCTCGTAGGGCTCAGGGTCGGGCTCGTGCGGGCTGCCAGGAAGAGCGCAGGCCACGGAGAGAGGAGAGACGGGCGTGTTACTGTGAGCCCGGCCGCCTCGCCCTGCACACCCCCCACCCCGCCCAGCCAGGCACACCGCCGCCAGCTGCCTCCCCAGCCCACCCTCCGTGCTGCAGAGCGCCCGAGACAGGGTCTTGCCCAGGACGGCGGCCGCTCACCTCTCCTTGTTCAGGAAGAGCTCCTGAAGGATGCCCTTCTCCCGCTCGGCCTGGATGTAGCGCTCCTGGCTGTTGCTTCCGGGGATGACGAGGGGCGAGGGCAGCGCCAGCAGGCGGGGGCACACCCAGGGCACCTTCTCTTCCATGTTGTCATGGCTCAGCCGCCGGGCCGTCTCGAATGCGTGTCGGTCTGAAAGAATCTCTCTCTTGGCCGCCTCACCGAAGTCCTTGATTTTATTCACGTTTACTGAGGACAAGGGGAAAGGCGGGAGGGAGAGTGAGCCGGCCGAGTCCCTGTCACACCCCGCCCCACCCCAGCATCAGCCGGCAACGCGGCCCCTTACCCCGCTCGGTCTCGTCCAGCTCGAAGTAGAAATACTCCCTCAGCTTGGCCTCCTCGGGCCATGTCACCGTCTTCCTCTTCCTGCCCTTGCGGGTCAGCTGCCCGGGCTCCCCGGGGCTCTCCACCGGCCGGGCGTCCAGGGCTCCCGGCTCCAAAGAGGCTGGAAGCAGCAGAGGTTTCAGATCCAGCTCCCTCCGTCCAGAAGCCCAGCCCGCGCCGGTTCCTGGATTACCCGTGTCCATGAGCTCCGGGACTTCCACGGGCGGCACCGGGGTGCCGGGCCGGTCCACGTCCATGGCCTCGGAGGGCGGGGCCGGCTCTGGGGACGAAGGTTTGGCCGTGCTGGGCTCCGTGCTCGTCTTCCCCTCAAAGGGGCTGGGCTACGAGGACACAGGACGAAGGTAAGGGGCTGAGCGGGGCCACACGCAAGGCCCCCGGTGACCCCCAGGGAAGCTACTTCCTCTCCGCCCCTCTTCTGTATCTGACCAGGTCAGCACCCTGCCCTTTCCTGAACCTGCACCCCACTGAGCCCCACTTTTTGGGGCCCATACCTTGGCAGCGGTCGGGGACAGCACCTTCTTCTTCTTCTTGATTTTGATGCCTGGGACAGGAGCTGAATTGAGAGCGTCCAGAAAGCCCAGGCCCTCCATAGCTGCAAAAGAAGAGGGCAAGGAGGAGTCGGACACCCTCTCCGACCCTGCTCCCCGAAGCCCAGCGCAGGACGGGCGTGGCCGCCTCCCCCGAAGCAGGGCCGGGCAGCTGACGGACAGGAGGCCCTGACGGCCACTGCGTGGCACCTGCCTGACCACCCCTCCTCCCACGTCATCCTGCACAAGCGGAGAGGAGCATGCCCCCAAACCCGAGGCCTCCGGCCTGGGACTCACGCTGCGGTGGGATGATCTTCACTTTGATCTCCTTGGTGGCGTTGGGGGTCGTGTTGAGGGGCTTGTACTTCTTCTCTGCAGGGGGAGCCACGTCTCCCGGCGCAGCTGTGGCACTGCGGGAAACAGCGGATGGGGTCAGCAACAGCGCCACCCAGGCCCCCCACGCGCCCCAGTGTCACAAACCCGCCCGGGGCCTCACCTCTGGCGCTTCAGGGGGATGGGCTTGAGGTTGTACTTGTCCGAGACAACCACGGCGCTGGCGTTCTTCTTCACAGGCACCAGGGACGGCGTGTCCAGCTCGAGTCCTGGGGGCAGGGCACACCGGAGCTCAGCCTCCACCTCCCCCTGCCCATCCCCAGCCCCATCCTCAGCCCGCCCCACACCCCAAGCCCAGCCAGGCGAGGAGCCGCGCCGGCTCACCGGTGGAGCGGAACTTGGCGTGGCTGGGGGCGGTGGTCCGCAGAGACTTGGGCTTCTCCTTCTTTTTCTCGGGCGTCTCCTCAGCTCGGGCCTCGGGCTTCACCTCCGCCAGGGGGCGCTCAGGAGGCGTGGTTCGACTCTTTCCCTCTTCTTTGCGTTTCTTTTTATCTTTTTCTGTTGGAGAAAAGGATTTCATTCAGAAGATGAAGATTCTGAGGTGAAGCCGATGAAGGCACCCAAGAGCCACACCCTTGTGGGCAGAAACACACATTGGCCCAGAGCCCCAGCCTTACCAGCAGGCTGCGCGCTGCTCTGGGAGCGGATGACAGCCATCCAGTCGCTGACCAGGACAGAGGCCAGTTTCCGCAGCTCTGCGGGGGAGAGGAAAGGGGGGACATCATTTAAATGATTTAGTAATAATTTAGTGGGTTTTCTTATTTATTTATTTTTGTCTTTTTGAGACAAAGTTTTACTATGTAGTTCAGGCTGGCCCTGAACTCACTATGTAGTCCAGGCTGGCCTCAAACTCATGAGGATTCTCCTGCCTCAGCCTCCCAAGTGCTGGGATTAATGGTGTTCGCCACCACGCCCGGCTAGAACTAGAAAAGAAAGGAAAAGGCAGGAGTGAAGGGCGGCCTAAGGGCAGGGAGAGAGGAACAACAGGACGAGGCTGCCCGAGCGGGCGGGACAGGCTGGTCCTACCTTCATCCTCACTTGACTTGCTCAGCTGCTTCACCAGCTTGGCTGTGTTGTTCTACGAGAGATGGAAGAAGCAGAAAAGTAAACACTGGAGGAAACAAGGCTCACAAGGCTCACTCAGTGCTAACAACCCTACAGGCTCACTAGCTCTCCTCAGGAGATAGTCTTATATTAGGTAGGTATAATTATTCCCATTTCACAGGTGAAAAAACTGAGACTAAGATATATGAGGTGCTCACACCTATTAAGGGAAATAATTCAAACCACATCATTTTTTTTTTTTTTGGTACCAGGAATCAGACTCAGGACCTTGTGCTTGACAGTCAGGCGCTTATGCTGCTTAGCTTTATTCCCAGCCCCAAACCACATCTTTTGATTCCAAATTCACTCCAGAAAGTTCATTCTGTTCATCCCACCACCCAGGCCTGAGTCCTCACAGCAGAGTAACACGGTTTTTCGCTTGCTGGGTGAGCCACAGAGGGTGAGGAAGCCCGGGCGGTACCTGCTTGAGATGGTCCACAGTGAGTGGCAGGTGCTGGAGCGTCATCAGGATCTGCTGGAGGAGGGGAACGTTGTTGGTCGTCTTGGAATATGTCAGCCAGTTGTTCAGAAGCTTGTAGCCGCCTACGTCAATAAACCTGGAGGTGGGCAGGAGCGGAACTTCGAACAGCCTTCTGGGTCCAAACTGTCCCCCCCTACTATGCCTAGGGCCCCCACCAATGACCCGGGAACCCCACGTCACACCTGCCCCTGCAGCCAGCAGCTGCCCACTCACTTGATCAGTATTTCAGACGTCCGGGTTTGGAGCAGGATGTTCAAGTAGGTGCACCGACTCACCATCTTTCTCGCTTCTTTCATTAGACTGTGGAAGACAGGAGGGAGTCAGAGAAGGGCAGAGCACTCCTCTCACGGCAGCAGCGTCTGCAGGGCGCTAAGCGACCCCTGGGAACCCCAGGAGGAAGGAGCACAGCCATCTGGGGAGAAGAGCACCACTGCTCCTGGACACCACAACACACATGATGCTGCCTCTGGAATCTGAGTCCAGGGTTGAAACCACCCCTCTGCAGCCTGTGAAGACTGGCTTAGAGACTGCTTTTTTTTTTTTTTTAAAGCGGAAATTGAACTCAGGACCTTGTGTTTGCCAAGCTGGTGCTGTGCCACTGAGCTATATCCTAGGCCCTGAAAACCGCTGAGAGATCTGCTTTTCCCTGGAACACAGCGGATCTCCAGAAAAAATACACTTCGGGTGGGTGGTATGTGACTCAAAACAGAACCAAAAATCTGTCAGCAGGCTGTGCCGTTCTCCTTTTAGTGTGACTCCCCGGACCGTTAACAGTGTCCTAGTCCCAGCTTCCATCACTTCTCCTAGGGTCAGGGGCTTTGAATCCTTTTCTCTTCACTCGCCTTCCCACCCTCTGCTGGGACACGCACCTCTGCCTCAGCTGCAGCTGCAGAGAGCACCCAGAACCCTCTGCTTACGACAAACCCCAAGCACAGCATGGGCTCACCTGAAGATCTTGGAAATCCCATCCACACTCTTGACTTCCCCATCTCGGTTTAGGAAGCTGTCCAGGCCCTTCAGAAGCTCTTTGGGGTCTATAGGACCAGAACCCATGATCTTCGTTTCTGAGAACAAAATAAAGCCACAGAATAAGTGGAAGGATAGCTGCAGTATGCCCTCTAATAAATCCTATCACTGTATTTGACAAAACTTAGTGCCTGATTCTATTTTTAAATTAACTCCATTCAGCTATTTCATTCAGTTATACTATTTTCTAGATAAATAAAAGCCTGGTTTTAGGTACACAGCATCACTACTGAGAAAATAGCCCTGGCAAGTTAAGCATGCACGGGGTGAGCACATGACCGAATGCCAAGGATCGAAGGGGGGCAGGCAGGGCAGCACACCTGCCTCCCCTGTTACACTCTCCTGGGACAGGTGGTTTCAAGAGATGACACTAAAGCTAAATTCAAGTTCCTGTAAGAAGATATTCAACTCGCATGGTACTTGCTTACTGTAAACCATTTTCCTTCAGCACTGACAAATCTGGCCTGTATCAATCTTAAGCGTTTAGGCTAAATGTCTCACAAGAGTCAATTTCCTTTTACCTTAGCCCTGTAAGCGTCAAGATCACAAAGGGCAGGGGCTGGGGATTTAGCTCAGCGGCAAAAGTGCCTGCCTGGCAAGCGCAAGGTCGTGAGTTCGGTTCCTGGTACCAGAGAAAAACCAAAAAAAA
>NW_004955583.1:628895-642774 GCF_000276665.1 Chinchilla lanigera
AGAAAAACCAAAAAAAAAAAAAAAAAAAAATCACAAAGGGCAGACTGTGTCAGCTGAAGTGACAGGGGATAGACGGGAAAATAACTCTTGAGAGAACCTCTTGCACAGAGGACCTGGTGAAAGCTCCAAGAAATGGCAAAAAAGGGTGCAAGGTAAAGACGATAGGTCCTCCTGAGCCCCGAATAATGCTATTGATTGACCTGGTCCTACATGTTTTATTATTCACAGTTAAAAAAATTTGTGGTTTCAAAAGCCAAATGCAAACCTGGCCCTCTACTTCACGCATAAGTAACCACCATCCAGTACCCCCAAGAAAAGCCTAAAAGCCTAAAACTAAAGCGCATGGAACCGACAAGAAGAAACTAAAGATTGGCAAAGTGCTACAGATTTGAAACAGCTGCTTTATACTAGGAAGGAAAAGGAGCTCATCAAAAGCTAAACTTTTTTAATGGAAGGGACAGAAGTGTGAAGCAATTTTATGGTCCAGAACCAAACTTCTAGGTAACTCAGGCTCAGTGCGGTTCTGACTGGCACTTTATCCGCACCACTTCTACCAACACAGGCTTCTGAGAACCATCAGAGGAAGCCCTGCAGCAATGTCTGTATTTGGGCAGCAAGCCTCTCGCTGCGTAGTAAGGTGGCACTGAGCAGACCACAGAAACAACCCCAGAGGGGTAAAATGTCAGCGTTTTACCCAGACAACTGTAGTCTGTGCAGGACAGAACCTGGAACTGCCACAAAGACAAGTGGGACCTAAGGTCGGACAAAAACATTCGAAGAGAACGCTGGAAAATGGTAGAAGTTTGTGGGGCAACGTAGTAAGATATAAGATAATTCAAATTAATGACTATGTTCTCAAGTCAAAAAAGAGAAACACATAAAACTCTCAACCTTTTGGTCCTCCCACCAAACAGGTCAATTTCTAACTGTGTAGGTCCTAACAACCTAGGCAAGCAGGTGGAGGCAGAAATGCTAAGAGGTGAGCAAGTCTGGGGAACTGTACTGTCCCTGCAACTCCAGAGCCTCCGCAAGGACAAGTGGCACCAGAGATCAAAGGAGGAGAACATTCAATAGAATACTAGAAGGATTACAGGCCTGAGACAAACCCACTGAAGTATGGTAATTATTACGCAGACAGACAGGGAGAAAGGAATTTTTCCCAAGGAGTGAGATACTCTACAATGATATACACAAAACTATATAGCAATATAAAGGTATGACAGATACATAAAGAAAACTTCCCATATGTATAAGACTAGAAAAGCAATAAATAGGTCCAAAGTCATATCATGTATCACAAGCAATCAAGAATCTGATTTTTAAAATGTCTACACAAACATATACACACCTACCATTGAGATTACAAAACAAAATATATACAATTTAATAAAAAGCCACCGATTACACATTTCAAACCAGGGCCCCCTGAACACAGCCAACGTAAGCTCGGAGAATTCCCTGATCCCTCACTGAAGAGGGAGACGAAAGAAAGCCATTCTTACAAGGACAACGGACCAATCAGTACCAAGCTGTGTCCACTGCCCTCTGCTGGAAATGCGACCCAGACACTCTGCAATCCCCATTGTATAGATAAACTGGAATAAAAGACATAATAGTCAAGGAAGCTAGGAGAAAAACAGAATAAAAATTTCATTCCCAGTATTATTTTGGAATGCTAATGGAAATTGTCTTATGTGACACAATTTTAAGGGGACTTTCTCACAGTGGCTTTATTTAAGAATGCTAAATGTCATACAGCAGTCTCCTTACTTCAGCGTCAGCACATTCTGAAAGAAGTTCCCAGGCACTCAAGTGGAAAGAAATGCAGAGCACAGTATTCCCTGGGCAGGCCCAGAGGAGGCTCTTGAGGTGACCAGGGAAGGCAGGGACAGGGAGCAAGTGTCCTAGAGCCTGGAATCCAAGCTCCAGGCAGCTTTCTGGAGCCATGCAGCATCCAGGATGTGTGCTAAAATGCAGCAGCCCTACTTACAGGGGTGGAACGTACCCTGCTACCTCCAGCTGTGCGACCCAGGCTTCGAGAGGCTCCAGGCAAAGTCGTGCAAAACACTGGGCTTTCCTGCCATTCTTACTGGCGCTCAGGTCTTCCTGCTTCACAGTGAGCTCCACTTGAGGGCTAATCAAACCTCAGCTCAAGTCATCCCACACTCACAATGAAACAGCACAGAACTGGTTCAGGAAAAAATTCTGTGCAAGCCAAAGCTGTTTAAAGAGCTGATCACAACTATCTCCTAACAAAAGCAAAAGAGTCTCGTATTCACTCTAATCTAGAGGCCTTAGCACTTCTGGAAAGGAAGATGCTTTGTTCCTCAGTGTTCAGGAATTTCCTAGTATGACTCAACGGTGCACTGGGTTATGTCTCTCGTGATTCACAAGGACCTAAATTTCCTCTGAAGTGCCAAGTACCTGCCCCTCAAAAGTCATTTTGAAATTCTGATATGAAGGTGGGTGTGATGGTACATGCCTGTGATCCCCAGCACTAGGGAGACTACCCAAAAAAGAAAAAAAAAAAAAAAAGAAAAAAAAAACCTGGTATGTGATTGCCTCAAAAGCTTATTTGGTTTTCAATAAAGATGCAAAATCACATACACCATTGTCACACGTAAGGAAGATTCCAAAATGGAATTCTGGCCCAGTATGGTAGAATACACCTGTAATCCCAGCACCTGGGAGGCTGAGGCAGGGGGATTGCTGCAGCCTGGGCTACACAGTGAGCTCAAGGCTATCCTGAAATGCAATGAGACTGCCTCAAAAAAAAAAAAAAAAAAAAAAAAAAAAAAGAACGGTGCTTTGGTGGCTCCCACACAGGTCAGGTTCTCCAGATGGGCATGATTTCCCTAAGCAAACCTTGCTTCCCATCTCCCACATTAAGGAAGATCTTCTTTACTAATCAACCCCTGCTCACTAGAGACCAGAAGCCCCAGTGGGTGGGATGTTCAGCTCCAAAGGTAGATAGGCTGCAGAGGCACGGGGCAAACTGCTTAAAAGATAAAAAAAAGACTTGTGGTCAATAGACATGTGGAAGAGTCCCACCCACCCAATACAGAAGTTATAGTTTGAGAATCTGTACCCGGGAGAAAACTGGCCCTAAGTCACCCCCAAGTCACCCAGGACAGCTGTACAAAGTGGCTCCAGAAACTCCAGGCTTCAATACAGGACTTTAAAAAATGAGAAGTATATGGAGTCTGATGAGATGAAGCTGGGGAAGAGTTAAGAACCGAAACCCAGCGCCACCCTCAGACAGGGCCTGGCTTTCCGCATGCACCCACCGCCACGGCCCAGCACAGGGAGAGCACGGAGCGGGCACTGTGACTTCCATTAATACTTCCAAGAAATTTTTTAGAAGGGAAAGGAAAAAAAATTCAAAAAAGGTGGCTCTTGGGAAAAAGAAAGTCGTGAAATGTAATACCAGAAATGTTTTGCTTACCAGAAACCGTAGCTTGCTTCCCCCTGCCTTGAGTTTACACCTGCCGCCTCCTTTCCTAAAGATTCACTTCTCCTCTAGCACCAATGTACGGTAAGCACTGGAGAACGTGACAGAGCACTGGACACAGAAGAGCTTACCCCCAACGAGAGGTGGCAGGAAGGGTGACTTAGGAGAAAGTTCTCAAAGTACTCCCTCTCCCTCCAGTCTCAACACAAAGCAACCCCAAGCAGGAGGCTGGAGGCCTAGTTCCCAAGCAGCAATGTCACAGCTCAGCGTCGTTAGGCCCCGATTGTCTCTAAGTTACAACCCTTTCCTCAGTCTCCTACAACACACACACCCCCTCCAAAGGCCCCCCCAGCCTTCAGGTACAATTGAGGTCTGACTGGTTTTAGCCCTGGGCAACGGAAGTGGGGTACACTTCCAAAGCAGAGGTGATGAGTGCAAGATTAAAATAAAAAGCAACAGACTGGTTGTTAAAACATTAAAAACTGGAGCCACTCGAGGACAGGGTCAGCCAGGAAGCCTAATTCTCACAAGCTTTATCCCTTTAAGAGAAAGGCTTTTAAGAGATTACATCAAAACGAGGAAAATGTCTTCTCCCTAACTGCAAGGCGCACAGGGAGGCTGAAAGAGCGGCAGAGCCGAGGGGTGGAGTCGAGGGCGCGGAGAGGGAGGCGATTACATCACCACTCACGGCGGCCCTCCCTCCACCAAGGGCGGGGGCGGCCCCCAGCTCAAGATGGCAAAGGGAGAGAAAACAACAAAGGAGGAGGCCATTTTGTAGAGACGAGGACTCAACTCAAAAAGCGCTCGGCAGGGCTCTGCCGGTAGCTACAATTACATTACAAAACACTTCTAAAAAGAAAGGAAAAAGGAAAAAAGCGAAGCCCGCCCCCATGCTGCATAATCTGACTTATTCTGAATTCGCGTAAAGAAAATAAAAGCAATTAAAGTATCTCCAGAACCATTTTCTACGGGGAAGAATTGAATTGCAACTGAAGTTCAATTGCTACCATCGACCACCCCCATCCACCCTACACAGGGAAGGGGGAGGACTTGGCCCCCCCTTAACAAATAGGGTTGAGATGGGAGGACAAGAGAAAAACGGGTCAAGACACAACCTGCAACGCCGCTTGGAAGACAAAGGACAAGGAAAGTCGCCATATTGAAGCAGGGAAGAAAAAATTCCTTTTAACGACACAAATCTTTTAGAAAGCTAGCATTCAATTGCACTAAATGGCTTTTAAAATTATATTCCTGAATTCCACATTTCCCAACCTTTCCGCCCTCTATTTTAACTATACCCCCAACCATAAAAGTATCAAGTTAAAATGTTAATCACTTTGCTTTTAAATAACCTATGCAATCTGCAACAATTACAAGACATTACCTCCCGATTATCTTGTTATGTATTGATATATTTTGTCCTAAATTACGTGTCTTGCAATCTTTATTCCTAGATTGCCACCTTTTAACACACAATATACCCCAATCAAATTACATTACAACTGAGAGGATTTAACAATTATTTAAAAGCCATAGCCAGCTATTACTTTTCTCTGCCCATCTCCTTACCCTGCAATCTTTATGTACAGATTGCTTATTAATCTGGCAAATTGAAAGGCGCCCTGCTTGTCTCACACACAAAGAAGTGGGACTTCTGGGCCACAAGAGCCACCATCTTTTGTATGTGAGCTCATTAACCCTTTTGAAGACTGCTGCTACCCAGAGGAAGGTAACCATTCCTCCTTATACAAAGCAAACACATGCTTTGGCAGTCTGGAAATTGCCTGGATTACCAAGGGTTAACCATCAAAATTCTCACTTGCTGGCCCTCCCTGCACCCTCTCCTTGCCTGCAGCGTAGCAGGGAAGAGGTAGGTGGTAGGGGAGAGAAAACAAGACTGTTTAGACCCAAAGGCCCTTTTTAATGGAGATCAAGTGACCGGATTGGTCCTTCTCCAGCTCTATATTTGTTCTATGGTCTCATTTCTTCCTCTCATTATTTTTGGTTTCACAACGGGAAACGTTGATTTCTTGTTGCAAGGCTGGTTTTTGAAAATTCGACACTTACTATCCAATTTTTTTGCGACGTCAGCACCTCGGGCTCAGGGGGGGAGGGGGCAAAATTTGGAGGAAAAAAATAAAACAACCAACCAGGACCCAAAACTCAATGATTTAGGGGGCCTTATTGGATCAAAAAGTCTCTTAAAAAAGAAAGGCCAACTCAGTATTCATTTCCCCCCCACCCGACTCCATTTAGGGAGGGGGGTCGTAGAAAAAAATTCTGAGTGGATGCAAAAAAGTAAACGCTGGAGGAGTGAAATTGGGCTGGGTTTGGGAAGGGAGGTGGTTGATTGTTTTTGAAGTATGTGGTGACGGTCCTTCGGCCACAGATCTCAAGTCCCAAGCAGCGTGGGCTGGTGGGGTGGGCAAGACAGGTGGGCAAGGGCAGAAGACACAAGTGGGTGGGCTGGTGGCTGCGCTTTTCCCTTTCCCCCCTCTGGATCCTTTCAAGGGCTTAGATGTTGTTGCGGCTCGTTTCTGTTTTCCTCGTGGCCGGCCTGTCTTTCTCCGAGAAAATTCAAACCTGGGGTAGAAGGAACACAAGGGAGAAAGATACAATCAGTACGGGTCGCCTGCTTTTACAACACTCCACGCTACCGATTTTTCCGTCCCCAAACGCTTCCGTGCCCCACTTCGAACACAGCCGCTTTAAACAAATCGTGGCTCCCATCCCGATCCTGTCCTGTCCGGCTTCCCAGCCCAATGCGCTACGCCAAGATAAGAAAAAAATGCCCTTACACGGTAAGCCTAAGGACCCACAAACTTACCTCTAACCGAACTCCAGAATGGCGGCTGCCCGAGCGGGCCGAGTGTTTTATAGCCGGACGCCGCCCTATTCGTCCTAACGTACTGGCGAAACGCCCTTGTCGCGAGATATTGTGCGCGAGGCGTGACCTTATTGGTCGACCGGGAGGACAACGCGCCAAAGGATTGGCTAGCCTTCGGACAGCCCCTTCCCCACCCCCGCTTCCACCTCCTTCTTGATCCGCGCGACGCGTACGCGTGACAGCGCCCTAGCACCGCCCTTTCCTCTCCTTCCACCACTTCCGTCCTACGAACGTTTCTCACCCTGGATTGGTAGAAACGTCCGAACGCATGCGCAGTGAGAGGGTCCCGCTTAAAAACGCCCTCAAAATTGCTTCTAAGGCAAATTATAAGGATGGAATCTAAGAGCCATAGTGACTGGTGCAGAAAAAACACAATTTTGAAGGCTAATTCTATTGTGACGCAGTTGAAATTAGCTTCTGACCACGCCCCCTTCGACGCTTACGTTCTGACGCCAACGCGCGGCCGCCTTCCGCACTGCGGACGCCTCTGCTCTACCCGAGTCAGTTTCCGGGAGCATGCGCAAACCCCCGTACGTCAAGATGGCGGCCTCCATATTGCACACGCTGGTGAGGCGGTATCCTACCGTTTCGCCCTTCAGAGGTATCAGCGGAGTTCAGGTAACTCCTTTTGGAAGGCATTCTGAAAAAACCTCGACCTAGTTATACTTTCTGTAAGTCTTCGTTTTTTCCTTCCCGCGTGCTTGTGCCTAACTGGGCAGGCAGCACTTACGTCCAGGACCACCACTCTCTGGCCGATCCTGCGCGACTGTTCTAATCCTGAGTTGATGGCTAAAAGATACTGCTGGGTGTCATCCTCTCCCCGGAAAACCAAGTTAAAAGTAGCTAGGCAGGGGCTGGGGATTTAGCTTAGCAGCACAGCGCCTGCCTGGCAAGCGCAACGTAGTGAGTTCGATTCCCGGTACTGGAAAAAAAAAAAATTAAAAAAACCCCACCCCCCAAAAAAGTAACTATGCAGAGTAAGTAGGTGGAGGTAGTATCCATTTGGGTGTGCACAACCAGATCTTAAGGTAGTGTCACATTTGTGACGGCCAGTGTCTTGGAGTTGGAGGACCCTAATTTCTTCTAACTTTGCTATCTGTCACCCAGTAAAGCCAAGAGACACTCTCAGGACCTAGGAACCCGCTTTTCAGCGTTATCTCTAAACCTGTTTCTTATCAAAGCACTAGGAGAGCTTAATTCTGCCCTTTGAATTGAGGTTTTACTCATCCCCCGGAGAGCCTTGGTAGGTCAGGGTAGGGCAGATTCGTGGTGGGGCAAGGTGAGACAGTGGCAGCGGGACAAAGCTGCCACTCCCGAAGGGGGCATTTGAGAGGGGTCACAGAGGTCACCATAGAGTTAATGACCGCCCTGGAAGCTTTAAAGCTGGCGTTAGGACTCGAGTTTGTTTTGCTGTGTGGTGTGTTGGCCTTCCAAATTCTTGTAAAACTGGGTAACTCAGGGACTTGGGATTCGGTCGAGTCGGATGCTCACCTGCCCTGTTTACCCCTCGAACCATACGTCTTACTTCAAGGGACTAAATACATTCTTTTCCTTCTTCCACGGAACTCAATTCATTCCCCAAAACACATAAGTGCCTTTAGGTGCTACGTTTTAAAATTGTTTTAAATAAGATTGCTTCCCAGATACCTATCCTCATTACCTCTTTGCATTAGCCTCTTAAACCAGGCGTGGTAGCTGGGCGTGGTAGTGCACGCCTGTAATCCCAGCACTCAGGAGGCTGAGGCAGGAGGGCATGGTAGTGCACGCCTGTAATCCCAGCACTCAGGAGGCTGAGGCAGGAGGGCGTGGTAGTGCACGCCTGTAATCCCAGCACTCAGGAGGTTGAGGCAGGAGGGCGTGGTAGTGCACGCCTGTAATCCCAGCACTCAGGAGGCTGAGGCAGGATGATTGTTGCAAGTTCGAGACCAGCCTGGGCTATGAAATGAGCTCAAGGCCAGCCTGAATTGCATAGTGAGACCGTGCCTCAAAAAGACAAAAAAAAAAAAAAAAAAAAAATTAAATTAAATAAGCCAGGCATAGCGGCACACACCTGTAACTCTAACACTTAGGAGGCTGAGGCAGGAGGATCACTGTGAGTTGGAGGCCACCCTGGGTTACACAGTGAATTCAAGGCCAGACTGAACAACATAGTGAGACCCTTTCTCAAAACAAACAAAAAACAAAACAGCTAAACATTAGCCTCTGTTTTAGGATCCAGTTGGGCATAGGGAGTGTTGATTTATGTCAGATTGCAATGAAAATTCTACCTTCCATATATATTCCTGCTAAATTACATTAACACTGTGAACATATATTCCTCCTTCCCCAAAGAATAAGCAAATCAATTGAGTCCTTTCCTTGAAATCACTGTCTCATTTTTCCCCTCCTTTATAGGTTTCCCTCCAGACTTTTTGCACCAAAGCCCCTCCTGGAAAAGATACTTTGCCCCCAGCTCCTGTTTCTCCTTATGAGAGTGAACCCTGGAAATACCTGGACTCAGAAGGTACTGGGGGAAGCGGGTCAGGTGGGGCCTGAGGTAATGATACTCACCCCAGCAACAACTTGTCTGGCCTTTCGTTTCGTTTCAGAATACCAGAGCCGCTATGGTTCTCGCCCTGTCTGGGCTGACTACCGCCGCAACCACAAAGGCGGTGTTCCCCCGCAGCGTACTCGGAGGACGTGCATTGTGAGTCCCTGAGCACTGCACGCAGAGCTGGGAGAGGCCTTAGGGAGGGGCGAGAATTCGCTTTGACAGGCCTGGGGCATCTCCAACTCCAGGTTCTCTTTTCTGCAGCGTAAGAATAAAGTTGCTGGGAATCCCTGTCCCATCTGCCGGGATCACAAGTTGCACGTGGACTTTAGGGTAAGAAGAATCTCTTATCCAGAACAAGGTTTGGAGCCTCTTTGCTCTAGGCACCTATACTTCCTCACACCCTGCCTCTCGACAGCCCGTTTTGTAGTGAATGTTTCTGGCAATATAAAACATTTTTCTCTGTAGCCTTTTGCCTTCTATTATGGATTGCACTGAAAAGGTTTGTCCCATGTCCATGAGACATATAGTTGGCAGGTTAAAAAAAAAAAAAATGCGTGCTTTTTGTTTGTTTGTTTTGGTTTTTTTGAGACAAGATCTTGTTAGGTCGTTCAGGCTGGCCTCAAACTCCTGGTGATCCTCCTGCCTCAGCCTCCCAAATGCTGGAGTTATAGGTACGTGCCACTACCCTTAGCAAAAAAATTCCTTTTTTTTTTTGTCTTTTTGAGACAAAGTTTTACTATGCAGTTCGGGCTGGCTTTGAACTCTACGCTGTTGTCTTTCTGTGGTTTTCTTTATTTCCTGGGCATGTCTTCTGGGTGTGCTAGGTTTTGAGTCTAGAGATGAGAGATAGGAAGCTTAGTGTAAAATCTAAGGGGTTGAGCTGGGCATGGTGGCACATGCCTGTAATCCCAGCACTCAGGAGGCTGAGGCAGGAGGATTGTTGGGAGTTTGAGACCATCCTGAGCTACAAAGTGTATTCAAGGCCAGCCCGAACTGCATACTGAGTCCCTGCCTCAAAAAAAAAAAAAAAAAAAAAAAAAAAAAATCTAGTGGGCTGTTTTTAAAAGAGCCTTTAACAGTGAAAAGGATTGGACTTACTCTTTAAATTGAAATCAAAGCATAAAAAATGAGAATACTTTTCTGAGATGGCAGTGAAGATTAGTAGAAGCTGTGAGGGGGGCATTTCAGGAGCGGAGGCCATGTGTGCATCAGGGTGAGGGTGAGGGTGAGGGTGTGTGCAGCCCTGGCAGCCCTTCTGACACAGGTGGAGGGGCCGTGCAGACGCCTTCCTGGGTTCGTCTGTGTACAGTGGGCTAGAAGGAGTATACCGAGCACGTAACCGAGATGACTGCCTGCCAGCCACTCCACAGACACACGTGCTCTTTCCTCGCTCTGACTTCCCGTGACTGATTTGTTAGCTGAGAGTCATTCCACGCAGTCAAAACTGTGAAGTTGTTCTTAGTCGGTCTATAAACCCTTCAGCGTGGTGCAGGGTTTTAGTCACTCACACATAGTGGAAGAGTACCTAGTCCTGCACCCAAGTGCAGGATGTGTGTGAGCATGGCTGACGGCCCATGAACTGACGGGGTGACCTGGGTGGAGGAGGAGGAGGCGGCGCGGATCCGGGAAAACCGGCGGGGGAAGGGCATGTGGACTAGGTGGGATCGAACAGGTGGCTCCAGAGGTCTGGCTGCTGGGCCCGGCCTCTCCTTGAGTTGCTCCACTGTTCTCTCCCGCAGAATGTGAAGCTCTTGGAACAGTTTGTGTGTGCCCACACGGGCATCATCTTCCATGCCCCCTACACAGGTGAGCCCTGCGTCCCTGTCACTCCCTGCTTGAGTCATTGCATGCGGGCGTTTGGTGGGTGACGTACACAGTGTGGTTGAACCTTTTGGAAATCATAGGGGAGGTGGCCATGCCGAAGCTGTTACGTGTGGAAAAAAGATGCAGACAAGCACCTCTGTGAACAGGGTCAGTGCAGTTCCTAAAAGGGTAAATGGTGCGGAGTGCTGTGGTGCATGACTGTAATCCCAGCACTTGAGAGGCTGAGGCAGGAGGACTGCCAGGAGTTGGAGGCCAGCCTGGGCTACAAAGTGAGTTAGTTCAAGGCCAACCTGGACTACGTAGTGAGATCCTCCCCAAAAAACAGAACAACAACAAGCTTGTTCTTTTCTGTCTACAGCTGCTCCCAGTGACAGTGTCACATTTAGTCTTACGGTCTCTACAGAAAAATTTTGCCAGCACCTGTTTGCAAGCAAGATAAACTTAATTACTTTTGGTTTATTGAAAGGAACTGTTAATGTGTAATTGTTTGATCAATCCTGCATGCCTGTATCTGGTTATATGTGCAACCATTTTGAAGATAACATTATGTAACATAACAGCCATTGTTAATATCAAGCAAGATAAACTTGCAAACAATGGTCTGTGCTCCATGACAGCGTGGTCAGTGTTCAGTTTGTCCAGGTGTTTCCCACCATGCTGTGCTGCACTCTCAGGCTGCCTTCCCCGGGTGGGAGGCTGTTTCCTCCTTCCTGGAGCTCCCCCTCAGCCCTCCTCACACTTGCCTGTGATTATGTTCTGCCCCCCACCCCTCTTTTGTACTGGGAATCAAACTCAGGACCTTGCACTTGCCAGGCAGGTGCTGTGCCGCTGAGCTACATCCCTGGTTTTTTCTGTTTTTTTGAGACAGGGTCTGTGTAGCCCAGGCTGGCCTTGAACTTGGGGCAGTCTTCCTGCCTCAGCCTTCTGAGTGTTGGGACGACAGGCATGCACCATGACACCCTGCTCTGCCTCCTTTCTCGAAGCCTTTACCATTAGATGATTTTTCTGTAGTGGCCGAGGCCCTAAGTCCGCATCCTAGCTCGAGGAGAGAGGGGGAGGGCCGTCCTCTTTCAGCAGAGGAGGTAATCGAGCCCGTGAAAGGGTCATCAGGAAACCTGGGCCCTCCACATCCAGCCCTGTCATCACGTAGAAGCAGCTGTGCTTTTTGAGTCACTGCGTCTTGGCAGTGCACACCTGGCTCTCTCTCTGCAGGGGTTTGTATGAAGCAGCACAAGAGGTTGACTCAGGCCATCCAGAAAGCCAGGGAGCATGGTGAGTGCCGGGGAGGACAGTGTCGTCAGGCACAGGAAGGGGGTGCAGGTCTGGGTGGGGCCCAGTGTGTACGAGCCCCTCTCCCTGAGACAGTGTTGCCCCCGTGTTCTTTCCCAGATGTCCTTCGGCCTCACTGTCCCTGTCCCGCTGCTGAGTCTGTTGTCATGTGCCTGTCTCGTTGTTCTTTTCTTTCCCTGTCCTCGTGTTGTACGACATGACCCCAGTGCCCTAGCAAGTTCCTAGGCAGATCTTTGTGTACATTTCTGGCCCCGGCTCTGTGGCCCCTCTGCACAGGCCAGTGTGAGGTGCCTCCTCCACTAGAGCAGACCTGGCTCTGAGGCCCTGGGGCAGGGCGCACAGCTTTCCCAGCCGGAGCCTGGCAGGAGGTCACTGGCATCAGCCTGGGCCAGTTGCTCTTGGGCCACATGCAACCTTCCTGAAGGTACCCAGAGGCTCTGGTCCTTCCCTTCATGGGGTTCTTCGTGTTGCCGGCCTTACCCGGACCACCTCTCCTCACCGCTCACCTTGTTTTCCCCAACCTCCCAGGGCTCCTCAGTTACCACATTCCCCAGGTGGAGCCGCGGGACCTCGACTTCGGGACTTCGCATGGAGCCGTGAGTGCCACTCCGCCAGCCCCCAGCCTGCTTTCCGGTGACCCCTGGTACCCTTGGTACAGCTGGAAGCAGCCACCGGAAAGAGAACTGTCCCGGCTTCGCCGGCTCTACCAGGGCCATCTCCGAGAAGAGAGCGGGCCCCCGCCTGAGTCCATGCCCGAGGAGCCCCCTGTGGCCCCAGCTGAGCAGAGCCCCCCAAGTGCTCTGTAGGACTTGGACGCCAAGCAGGGTGGCCAAGGTCTCTGGCAATGGCCGACAGCAGCCCAGGAAACCCTGGACTGTGGAGGGGTAACTCCGTCTGCGGTGGAGGGAGCGCAGGGCCTGTGTGCACACTGAGAACAGATGCGCTTAGCTCTCTGTCTCCGACTTCTGCAGGCTCACTTTCTCCACAATAAAGTTGTGTCTCCCATCTCTGGCTGGCTTTTGCCCTGGGCTTCAGGTGGAAGCCTTCGAGGGTAGGGTGGGTGAGTGGTGGTTGCTGTGTATCGTTTATTTATGCTGGGCGTGGTGGCACAGTTCTATAATCCCAGCACTAGGGAGGCCCAGGCAGGAGGTTTGCTGGGAGGTCGAGGCCAGCCTGGGCTACACAGTGAGTTCAAGGTCAGCCTGAACTGCATAGTGAGACCTTGCCCGAGACCTTCCAGTGCCAGTGCCTTGACAAAGTCAGGACGGGCAGCAGGTACCTGCAAAGCAGGGACTGCATAGCATGGGTGTGCGGCCTCTCCCTGCTCTCTATTAATACAGCTTTCCAGATACTTACTGCACTACTGATCAACGATGGTTGGGAACCTAAAGCATCCCATCTGAAAGTAGTTAAGGAATCAGAGCCCAGGATGAAAGGCACCTCTCCAGGGTTGAAAGGGGAAGTAAAAGCCACCACAGAGATTTGCATCAGTCCCCTACCTCCTGTGTGGCAACGTTTGCCCACCGGAACGGGAGGGGAGTGCTGCACAAACCTCAGTGCGTGGGAAAACATTAGGCGAAGGCCCTGGTGTGCTGGACTGGCGCTAGATGGAGATATTGTGAATGTGGGGCCTGCTGTCCAGTAGACAAGTGAACAGTGCTTCGGAAAATTGTACCTAATCAAGAACCTCTAGTGATTGATCTTCTTGCTTCCTTTTATGTGTTTTAGAAAAGTTGATTTTCTGCTAGGATTGTGGCCAGATGTTCGGTCAACCATTGTCTGAACCTGTAACTAAGATAGAAACCTCGTTGTATCTAATCGGAAACTGTTTAACCTGCCAAATTTCATATATAATTGCAAAAGTAATAAAGTTGTTCTTTTTTTTTTTTTTTTG
>NW_004955583.1:643574-649817 GCF_000276665.1 Chinchilla lanigera
GGGCGGAAGTGACGTCGCGCGGGCGGGTCCGGCCGCGCACAATGGGCCATGGAGTTCCCTTTCGATGTGGACGCGCTGCTCCCGGAGCGGATCACCGTGCTGGACCAGCACCTGCGGCCCCCGGCCCGCCGACCCGGAACCACAACGCCGGCCCGGTGACATCTCGATCCCGCCCCGTGGCCCTTCTTCCCGCGTGCCTCGCCAAAGCGGGCCAGGCGCCACGCCCCCTTCTCTCGGGCCGACGGCCGCCCCTTTCGCCGTCCCGGCCCAGCCCTGTGACCCTCCGCCCGGCGGCACTGAGCAGTGCTTGGAAACGTGGCTTCCAGCCCGTGGCCCGATGTGGTCCCGACCACAGGCCGTGGTTGGCTCGCCCCCCCTGCTCCCCGTAGTGACCTCAAGGGAGGGAGGAGGGTCCCCCCCGGGAGGTGCGACCAAACTCTGGGTTCCCAAGGGGCGGTGCGGGGATCTGGTGGGAAGTCCCAGGCAAAGGCAGGGACGCGGGAAGCTTGAACCTGGCCGGAGGATGCCCAGGTTCCCGGCAGCCTCCACCTGAGCGAGTGTCTGACGGTCTCGTCTTCCCACAGCGTTGACCTGCAGCAGCAAATCATGACCATTGTCGATGAGCTGGGCAAGGCTTCTGCCAAGGTAGCGGGCCTCGGACCGGGGGAGGCCTGGGTGCTTCGCAGGGGATCTGTGGAGTCTGCCTTTTCATCTTGTCCACAGGCCCAGCATCTTCCTGCCCCAATCACCAGTGCGTCAAGGATGCAGAGCAACCGCCACGTCATCTACGTGCTCAAAGACACTTCTGCCCGGCCGTGAGTGCCCTGCACCTGCGCCCATTCCTACCTCTTGCTCCCTCCGCCCTTCCCCTCCTTTGACTCTACCTCCTCCAGACGGCTGCCACTGGCTTGTTCATTGTTGTCCTCCTCCTGCAGGGCTGGGAAGGGAGCCATTGTTGGTTTCCTCAAAGTTGGATACAAGAAGCTCTTTGTGCTGGTGAGTGTTGCTGGAAGCTGGGGACCTGAATGCCTTGGTTCCAGAGAAGAGTGCTGGAGGTTGAGAGGTGACAAGGACGCCTGGATCTCTAAAGAGATTTGTCCTCTATCCCTCAGGATGACCGCGAGGCTCACAATGAGGTGGAACCGCTCTGCATCCTGGACTTTTACATACACGAGTCCCTGCAGCGTCATGGCCACGGGCGAGAGCTCTTCCAGTACATGCTGCAGGTACCCGCAGCCCCACTGAGTCTCCAAAATAAAGAGCCTTTGCCCTAAGCCCTTCCACAGGCCCTGCCGCCCCAGCCCCCCGAAGTGCTCCCATGGCCGCCTCCTGTCTCCTTCCCAGGCTCGGGATTCCTGTTGGCATGCTTTCCCCAGACTTCCTCCTACCCCAAGTCTCCTGTTCCCTGCAGAAGGAACGGGTTGAACCACATCAGCTGGCCATTGACCGACCCTCACAGAAGCTGCTGAAGTTCCTGAATAAGCACTACAGCCTGGAGACCACAGTCCCACAGGTTAGAAGCTCGGGCTGGGCTGCACTGAATATCCCCACTGGGGAAACAGGGCACCTCTGAAGAGCGCCTTACTCCCTGTGGTGTGGGCTGTGTTTCACATAGCTAAGCCCTTTCTTTTTCTCCATTGCTCGCGTGCAGCCATTTCACCTTTATGGCTTGTGTCTGCACCTGATCTTCACCCCCTAGCACATCTCCTTGGTTTAACACAGCCCGTTACCCAGTCAGCCAACATTTATTGAAGCTTCACAATAATATATATTGCCTGTCCTCGAAGAGCTATGTTGTAACATGGGGAAGGTGATCTTGTTTATAAGTACAGTAATGTGTTACTAATGCTGTACAGTCACTCAACAAATATTTATTGAGCACCTGATGTTGTTGTGGATGCTAGGAATGCTTTACTCAGTGAAAGAGACAGAAATGGCCCCTTGTGGACCTTGTGTTCTAGCTGGGGGAGGAGGGACATAAACGGACTATATGCTTGGTTCATGATAGGCGCTCTGGAAAATGAAAGCAAGGGAGGAGGCTTGGGCGTGCCAAGGCGGGGAGGTGGGAGGGTGGGACTGCAGGTTCACCTGGCCAGTCGGAGAAGACCGCACTGAAATGTGTTGTTGAGCAGCAGTTTATGGAAAGTGAGTGTCTGGGCTGGAGGTGTAGCTCTGTGGGAGGGTGCTTGGCCAGTACTCCAAGAGAAGGAGAGCATCCCAGGCAGGAAGCGGCCACTGCAAAGCCCTCGAGGCGGGGGTGCCCAGCGGACGAGCAGCCTGAGGGAAGGGTGAGTGCTGAGCTGGGAGCTTAGAGGGAGTCGAGGAGGAACAGATCCCGGGCCTGACAGGTTCCTGCAAAGACTGCGGAGTTGACTGAGTGGAAAACAAGAGCACGTGATGGTGTCGTTTGTAACGAGATCATCTTGGCTCCTGGGTGACGAACACGCAGGGGAGACGCAGGTAGACAGTTGGGCTCCTCGCTGAAGATGCCCGAAGGAAAGGATTTGGGCAGAGAGATTTGAGCGTAGGTAGGTTATTGAAGCAACAAGACAGGATGAGGTAACCAAAGGGGGAGTAGCGATTGAGACGAGGTCTAAGGACTTGAGCTTCGTGGACTTTTTAAGAAAAACAGGGCAGGAATGACCAGAAGGCGGGGTTGGGGAAAACAGCAAGGAGGCACTGTCCTGGGATGAAGACCTCGAAGACAGGAAGGAGTGGCTTCTGGGCCAGATAAGAGGTGGGCAAGGTGTCTGCTGGGTTTGGCTGTCTGGGGCCGTTGCTGAATCTGAGCTGTTTCAGTGCAGGGGTAGATGGGAGCCTGGAGGGGACAGTAGGAGATTGAGAAGCTAGGAACGGGAAGCAGCAAGAATTGGCCGCTTTTTTTTTCTCTTTGAGACAGAGTCTCACTGTGTAGTTCAGGCTGGCCTCGAACTCCCGGCAATGCACCTGTCTCAGCCTCCTCAGGGCTGGGATTATAGGCAGGTGCCGGCCACTTTTTAAAATGCTATTTTAAGGGTAGGAAGCGTAACTCAGTGGTAGAGAGCTTGTCTGTATACAAAACTCTGGTTCAGTGTTCAGCAAAGCAAATAAATGTCACTTCAAGGGGAACAGATCAGTAGATAGCTAGATAGTTAAAGGAGGAAGTGGATCAAGAAAGGATTAGCTGGGCATAGTGGTACATGCCTGTGATCCTAGCAGTTGGGAGGCTGAGACAGGAGGAATACTACTGAGTTCGAGGCCAGCCTGAACTACATAGTAAGACCCTGTCTCAAAAAAAACCAATCCCAGCATTGGGAAGGAGGCAGGAGGGGAGGCTGAAGCAGGAAGATCACTGCAAGTTCGAAGTCAACCTGCACTACATAGTGGAACCCTGTTTCAGAAAACAAAAAAACAAAAACTAAACTAAAAAATATAAGACAAAAATGAGTCTATACAGAGAAAATTTGATGATGTGAGGCCAGGCATAGTGGCACACGCCTGTCATCGCAGTACTTGGGAGGCTGAGACTGGAGGATTGCCGTGAGTTTGAGGCCAGCCTGAACTGCATAGCAACACTGGCTCAAAAACACAAAGGAAGCAGTTGCCCCATTTCCTCTCGCCCAGCTTCTGGAAACCACTCATCTGGGATTTGGATTTCCTTATCTTGAACGTTTCCTGTATGTAGAGTCTTACTGTACAGGGCCTTTCGTTCTCTGGTTTCCTGCACTTAGTGTAGTGTTTTGGGGGTTTATACATGCTGTAGCAGATAGCAGCACTTCATTCCTTTCTATGGCTGAATACTACTCTGTTACGTGGACATACCATGTTTTGTTTCCACTTGTTGGCTATTATAATAAATAATTCTGCTCTTATCATTCACGTGTAGGATTTTGTTTAGACGTTTTGTTTAGTCTTCTTTAAGATACGTCTAAGAGTGGGATAGCTGGGTGCTGTAGTGACAGTTTGGCTTTTTATGGAACTGGTGAACTGCTTGTCCACATGTGGGAGCTGTTCTGCTTTCCATTGCGGCAAGCGGTCTGGAGGGTTCCAGTTTCTCCACCTTCCTGGCAGTGCGCTAGCCCTGGCTGACCTCTCCCTTTCTAAATAGTAGCCATCTTTATGGTTGTGAGGTGGAAGCTTTTGTAGTTTTCATTCACATTTCTTAATGACTAATGATACTAAACATTTTTAGCAACTTTGTATCTGCTTACTGGCCATTTATATATCCTGTTTGGGTCTTGTTTGTAGAAATACTTTTTTCTTTGCCTATTTTTTAAATTGTGTTATATGTTTGTATTTAAAATGTACGAGTTAAACCAGGCATGGTGGCACACGCCTGTAATCCCAGCACTCGGGAGGCTGAGGAAGGAGGATCCTTGGGAGTTCGAGACCAGCTTGGGCTACAAAGTGAGCTCAAGGCCAGCCAGAACTGCATAGTGAGACCCTTTCTCAAAAAGACCAAAAAAACAACTGCCTGGCAAGTGCAAGGTCCTGAGTTCAATTTCTGGTACCAAAAAACGCCACAAAAATGAGTAAATTATATATAATAGATAGTCTAGATATAACACCCTTATTAGTGTACAACTTATGACTCTTTTATTCTATGGGAGTTTTGTTTTGCTTTTTTGGTACCAGCAGTTGAACCGAAAGCCTTTGCACTGTTACATCTCCAGTCCCTTTTTATATTTCATGTTGGAGTAGGGTCTAAGTTCACTAGGCTGGGCTAGAACTCAGGGTCTTCCTGCCACAGCATCCCCCAGGCCTTCTTCTAATCTTGAGACAGGATCTTGCTAAACTGCCTAGGCTGGCCTTGAACTTTCGGTCCTTTCCCCTGAGCCTCCCTAATAGCTGGGTCACTTTTCCTTAATAGTGTGTTTGAAGCATAAAGGTTCTCCTTCTTTCAATTTTTTTGTATTTTTTTGTCTTTTTGAGACAGGGTCTCACTGTGCAGTTCAGGCTGGCCTGGAGCTCACTTTGTAGCCCAAGCTGGTCTTGAACTCCCAACGATCCTCCTGCCTCAGGCCTCCCAAGTGCTGGGATTACAGATGTGTGCCACCACGCCTGGCTGCCTTGTTTTAATTTTGATGAAGTTCAGTTTATCTATTTTTCTATTAGACTTTGGTGTCATATTTAAGAAACTGTTGCTTAGGACTGAAGATGTAGCTCAAGGGTAGTGTGTGCACCTAGCATTTTTTGTGCAAGGCCCTGTTTCATCCCCAGTACTGGAAAAAAAAGAAACAAGCCGGGTGTGATGGTACACACTTGTAATCCTAGCACTCGGGAGGCTGAGGCAGGATAATGAGTTGAAGGCCACCTGGGCTACATAGTGAGACCCTGTCTCAGAAAAGACAGAAAAGGAAACCATTGTCTATATGAGGTCAGAGGCTTTCCCCTTTCCTTCTAAGAGTTTCATAGTTTTAGACTTTACATTGAGGTCTTGATCATTGGGAGTGTTTGTCTGTGGTGTGTGGTAAAGGTCCACACTCAGTCTTGCGGTGCGGTCAGACGCGCCACCACTGAGCTATATAGCCCCTCAGCCTTGCAAGTGGCTGCTGTTTGGCAGCATGGCTCGGGCAGGGCCATGCTCCTCCTGTCCAGCCTGTCGGGACTTCCATGGAGGGTCAGCTGCAGATGTGAGTTTACTTCTGCGCCTCTGATTCTCTGCTGACTGCGCCACCCTCACACTGCCAAGCTGTGTTCCTAGCACGCAGACTCTCCTAGCACAGTTTCCATGAGGTGAGTTTTGGTACCGGGAATCGAACTCAGGACCTTGCAACTTGCCAGGCAGGTGCTTGTGCCACTGAGCTCTACCCCCGGCCTCCAGGAGGTAAGTGTTGAAATCAGAGGCTGTAAGTTCTCCAGTTTTGTCCTTTTGCAAGATTGGCTTCTGGAGGACCTCGGCGGTTGTGCCTCACTGTCAGGGGCCGCTTGTGGGTCCGTTTGAGTGGCCGATCACCGGGCTTATCCCTCCGTTCTGCACCGGGAGGGTGAGTACTCAGGTCTCCTGTGCTGCTTCTCCTAGGTGAACAACTTCGTGATCTTCGAAGGCTTCTTCGCGCATCAGCACCGTAAGTGGCCCCGAGCTGGCCCCGCGGCTGGGTGCGGGAAGGACGCCGGCTGTGGCCCGCGGCCCCCACTGAGGGGCTCACGCTTCCTTCCCCACAGGGCCCCCCGCCCCCTCTCTGAGGGCCTCGCGACTCTCCCGCGCCGCCGCCGAGCCCGCGCCCGCTGGTAACCCTGCGCGGTGGGCGGAGGGGCCGCTGC
>NW_004955583.1:650777-654231 GCF_000276665.1 Chinchilla lanigera
CCGACCGCCCGCCTCCTGCTGGCCACCGACCCCGGGGGCAGCCCGGCGCAGCGCCGCCGGACCAGGTACCGGGCGGAGGGGCAGGGAGCCGGGGACTGTCGGGGGAGCCCGGGCTGGCGGGGTATCACCCCGGCACTGAGCCCAGCCTGGGCAGCGTGCCGAGGTCCTGCCTGAAAACTCCCAAATACGTTTTCAGAAAGGGCCGGGGGCAGTGTGGCTCAGCGCAAAGGTCCTGCACTGTCCCACGGCCCCCGCTCATAAAAGGGTTAGAAATGGAAAGGGCTGTTGGAATTTGCCGGAGATGCGAACGGTGATAGATACATAGTCTCAAAGCCTTTCCAGGAAAATACATTAAAGTGTATTTGTGGAAGTGGTTTGGGAGAAAGCCCGAGAGCAGCTCAGGGCTGTGCATGTGGCCTGGTGCCCTCGTTTCGGGAGTTGTGTGCGAGGGAGGGACAGCTCGGCGCTGGCAGGAGGGCTGTCCTCCCCGACGGGACGTCGCAGCCTGACCCTTGCGCGTTGGGGCCCCTGGGTCCCAGGATCAAGGCCTCCTGGGCCACGGCCCTTCCCGGCCGCGGGGGCAGGCACCTCTGTCCTCTCACCTGGCTTCCTTTCAGCTCTGACCTCTCTGCTCTCTCTCTCCCGTTTCCCTCTCCTTCCTCTCTCTCTCCCGTTTCCCTCTCCTTCCTCCCGTCCATGACGTCCTCAGCTCCCTTCCCCGCTCTGATGAGAGTCGATACTGACAGCCGCCCTCCCTCAGCGGCTCGGCCCCGCCTCCCTGCATCTTCCAGACCCAGTGGACCCTGTCGGAGCCGTGGGAGTGCTCTGCCCCTCTCAGACGGCTGGGTCGTCAGGGTCCCACACGGCCTAGTACTGTAGCTTTTCTTAGCACCGAAGGGACCGCTGTTGGCCCAGCCCGGGCTCTGTACTCTCCGCAGCCTGATCTGCCGCCAGACCCTGTGCTGGGCTGCGCAGAGCATCTAGAGCAGCACGGGCTTGCCCATCAGACTGCCCCCGGGGAGGGTGAAGGCCTCTGCCAGGGAGCCCCTGCGGGCGTCCTGCCCCCGGGTAATCCGTGTCCCCTCAGTCCTGCTCTGTGCTGCGGCGTGAGCAAGCTCTGCCTCAGAGCAGCCCAGCTACACAGGACGGGCTCAGCGGCTCCCCAGTGGGGTCCACTCACCGTTGCCAAACTTCACCCCCACGTTTGTGTCAGGGAGCCCCCACACTCGTTACACCACCACTTCTGCCAGACCCAGACTCGCTGAAGTTTAGTTCTGGCAGATCCCAGCAAACACCGGGGTGTTCAGTTAGATCCTGGAACGCCCTGCAGTCCACCCCTGCCTGTGGCTCTGCTCACCCGCTCCTGTCTGGTGAGACGTCTCGCGTGGGGTGGGCGCCAGTCCCCCCGGCCTGCCCTCCTCCCTGGCCCTCACCCGTGCCCAGGGTCCAGACTGGCGTCGGCTCCCCGGCCCGGCCCCGCGTGTGTAGATCAGGCCCTCCCACCACACTCCCCGCGTCCTCGGGAGCAGGCTCTCCCTCTCTCCCCACTCACGCCTCCCTCTTCTTTCCCCCTCACTGTTGTCTGAATAAAGTGAATTCTTTCTGTGTTTTCTAAACTGACATTTTCAGTGAAAAAAAACCCACAAAAAAAAAAAACAACACAAGGTGTCAGCCTCATTTGTGCGCCCCCTCGTTGGTGTCACTCCTTGTTTCCTGGGCTCTCAGGACCTCGGCCGTCTCCTCCTCCTCCTCACTTCC
The DNA here is from genome assembly GCF_000276665.1 of Chinchilla lanigera. Classification (NCBI taxonomy): domain Eukaryota; kingdom Metazoa; phylum Chordata; class Mammalia; order Rodentia; family Chinchillidae; genus Chinchilla; species Chinchilla lanigera. Next base: position 652,536 of record NW_004955583.1, read on the forward strand.
GAGGCCGACAGACCTGCCTCCAGGGCAGCCGCAGGGCCCGCCCCGGGCTCCCCGTCCCACCAGCGGAGCCGCCGGCTCCTCCGCAGGCTTGAGGCCAGGCCCCCGGCCCCGGGAACCCGGTGACGTGCCGCACCTGGCCAGCCCTGGAGATGCCACTTTCCGCGTCTCGGGACCCACTAATTACCCGCCAGCTGCCCCTAGGGTCCTGTTCCCATGCTGATTTCCTGACCTCCGGCCCACTGACCGCTCGGGCCTCAGCATGAGCCGCTGCCCCGGGGAGAGCCCGGCGGCCCCCGTCCCCCGTCCCTCGGGTCTGATCACTCCTCTCCCCCCGGGCTGAGGTCGCCTACAGGAAACCCTGCTCCAGCAAACTCGTCTGTGTGCGTGTTTCCACCGCATGCTTTGGAGCTCACCCGCCGTGTAGTTAGCACATTGTCCCAGGCAGAAAGAAGGAAGCCGCGAGTCAGGAGCGCCACAGGACGTCTCGGGGCGGGAAGTGAGCCGCTCCCGCTTCTGGGGCGAGGACAGGTGCGCGCCCTGCTCCGAGCGGCGCCGTCCCTCCCGCGCCTTCCCCGCGCATCCCTCCGGGCCGCATCCCCACCATCTCCCTTTCTCCCGCAGGGGGACGCCCCCAGGGCTGGCCGCCCAAAGCCGCTGCTACAGCCGCCACGGGGGCCCGCGGCCCTGCGCCCCGGAGCCGGTGAGTACCGCTCCCGCCGCCAGCGGGCCGCGCCCACCGCGCGCCCCCGCCTGCCCACGCGCTGTCTCCGCAGGCACCCGGGAGCCGAGGCGGGGGGACCCGGACCCGGAGACCGGGTGAGGCGGGGCCCCTCCCCGAGCGCCCGGCGGCTCCTCGCCCCCTCCCGCGGTCCTCGGGAGGGTTTCACGTTTGGAATGGGGCTCCGTGGCTCCGGCCTCGAGTCCTCTGCAGCGAAACCCGGCTCCCCGCCCGCCAGGTGTCCCCGCGAGGAGCAGGGCCCGGCCCGGGACGCGTGCGCGCGGGGACCCGGGCCCGCGACGCAGCCCCGGACGGAGGTGCTCAGCGCCAGGTTCGTGCGCAGCCTGCAGGAGCGCCGCAGCACCAGGCCGTGGTGACGGCGAGCCCATTCATTCATTCAACAGGCGGCCTCACGGCAGGAACCGCTTTGTGCCGTTTTTTCTTTTTAACCAGAGCAATAAAAGCATTTATTTTTATCACGAGAACTGGTGGAAAACCTGGTCATCCTTTCAATCCCACGCGTCCCCGATGTCCCAAGTCTCCGCGGCTTCCCTGGCTTCTGCGCAGGTGCCCCAGGTGCGCCGCACGGCCGGGCCGCTAGCTTACCGCGCAGGCGCCCCGAGGCGGCGGCGGGCGAGCGCAGGCGCACTCGGGGCGGACGGGCGCCTCAGCCACCTCCCTGGAGGCCGCAGTGCGCACGCGCGCAACATCTCCGCTTTCCCTCGGCCCCTTCCCCCCCTTCCCTCCTTTCCCCTTCACGGAGCCGGCTCGGGGCGCGCTCACCCCGGCGAGGAGGCCACAGGCCAGACTCGGGAGGCGCCCTCTCCGCTCCCGCAAAGTCATGTATCACCCGAGCCGGGGGGCGGCCCGGCGCCTCGGGCCCTGCCTCCGCGCGTACCAGGCCGGACCCCAGGTGAGCGCGGAGAAGGGGGCGGGCGAGACCCTCCTCAGAGCCGGTGCGGGGGGCGGAGCGCGCCG
>NW_004955583.1:654920-661513 GCF_000276665.1 Chinchilla lanigera
TGGCTGGGTGACCCGCCGGGACCGGGGGAAGAGGGGCCGGGGCCCGAGCTGCACAGCGGCTGCCTGGACGGACTCAGGAGCCTGCTGGAGGGGCCCCCCGGCCCCTGTCCCGGGGCCCTGGCACCCTTCCAAGCCCACGGGGCTGCCCGCGCCTGCCCCGCCGCGCCGTCGGGAGACCCGAGCATGGAGGAGCACCTGGCCGTCATGCACGAGAGGCTGAGACGAGAGGTGAGGGGCTGCGGGGCGGCGGCTGTGGGGGTCCCTGGTAATGGCGTGGTCAGCTGTGGTCTTCCTCGAACCGCGAGGCCGGCGTAGAACTGCGCTGTGCACATTTCCCTGAGGAAAAAGCTGCTCCTTGTTCAGTTAAGGGAAGCCGAAGGTGGGGTGGAGTGGCCCTTCCCTGGGGGAAGGAGGCCCTCAAAGCAGAAGAGAAGAAGGGTCATCTCTCCTTTGCCGCCGAGTTGATGCCATCTTCTTCTCTCCAGCTTCCCAATCTCTTTCTTCACTCCCACGACTACAGTCTGTATTCATCGGACGTGGAATTCATCAATGAGATCCTGAACATCCGTACCAAGTGAGAACTGGGCCTTGGGCGCGCTCGGTGCTACGCACTCCGCCCTCTTCCCCAGGCTGCTTCATACACCCGCTCCCCGGTCCTCACCCAGAAGCCAGTTCGGTGTTCCGACTGTCGTTGTGAGACTTCTCCCATCCCTTCTTCCCAGGGGCCGGTCGTGGTACATTCTGTCACTGACTCTCTGCCGCTTCCTGGTCTGGAACTACTTCGCACAACTCCGGCTGGAGGTCCTCCAGCTGACCCGCCACCCGGAGAACTGGACCCTGCAGGCGCGCTGGCGGCTCGTAGGGCTCCCCACCCACCTGCTCTTCCTGCGTTTCTACAAACGTGACAAAGTGGAGCTTTACCGGTAAGAAGTGGGAAAGGGTTCTGGGCTACACAGCAAGATGTTGTCTCAAAAAGAACGAAACAAAACCTAGTGAGAGGGCCGGCACCACACTTGCTTCCCTCAGCCTGCCCTTTAAGACTGACTTGAGGATAGGGATCCTGTTTTAGTCTGCAGTGGTCCCTCACCTATCACGGGAAATATGTTCAAGTAGCAGTGTTGTATTTATTTTATTATTGATATATAAACGTTTCACACTCTTATTAACCTTTCCCACACTCTTATAAACACTTTATATGCTCATAAACACCTTCTACACTCTTAAACCTACTTAATTTTAACAACATGTAAAATTCTATATGAGTACTCAGTGTACAAGGAGAGGTGCTGAACATATGGGCACAGTGCAGGAGAGCAGACAGATGCTACTGTCAGTGAGCCAATCAGCACTCAGCATACAGAACACAGTGCTGTGGATTGGTTGCCTTCCATTCCATCAGCCAATAGCGTGCCGTTTACAATCTCACATTGGCAAACTTGTGCAAATGATAGTGGCCTACTGCATTTCCATTATGTACAGTATGGTATTCATCCACTGATGAAATACATAGTGTTTTATTTCAAGTTAATATTCTTTTAATGTTAGAATTTTTAACTTTCTATTTTTTAGGCAAAAGTAATTAAAATCTTAAGTGCTATATAAATACCTATATACCGCAAAACCCCACAGTACTGTACTTGAATTAACAGTGTGGATTTGGAGCATAGGAAGCTCTGAACTTAACTTTCTTCACGCACTGTTACCTGGTACATGGTAGATGCTTGAGACAGTGAACAAATCAAAGGTGCTGCCTCCTGAACTACTTGAGGTTAAGTGCCTGGTGCACATCTGGCTGCTAGACTCCCAAGATATTACTAGGTCTTGATTCTGATATGGTATGTAAGCATTAAAACCTCCAGCCCCCAAATGCTACAAAGTGAAATCCCCTGCAGATGTTTAAAAAAATGCAGGTGTCAGATACTCTGCTTTAGTTGCTCAGGGTATAACATGAGCAGGGATTCTTCGTTAGTCCCCACCTGACTAAAGCGTAGTAAAGTTCAGGAACTCCCTCTTGAAACAGGTGCTTAAGCTTTGGGTAAGCCTTTTGCTGTCTTCCCCAGGACGTACGATGCCTATTCCACCTTCTACCTGAATTCCAAAGGCCTCATCTGTCGACACCGCCTGGACAAGGTGAGTCCCGGGCCGGGAAGGGGTGAGGTGAAGGGGCAGCACAAGTGTGTGCCCAGCCCTGGCCAGCGCTACCCTCTCCCCACAGCTGATGCCATCGCACTCGCCGGCCTCGCCTGTGAAGAAGCTGCTGGTGGGAGCCCTGGTAGGGCTGGGGCTGTCGGAGCGAGAACCCAGCTTACATGTGTGCTCCAAGGCCTGAGCCAGAAGCCGGGCAGGGTGCCCTGCAGATTCCGCTGCGCACGCACAAGACGAGCAGGGAGCCGAGACCCCCCACGCTGTGTAACGCTGCTGTTATTTAACTTGTACATAATAAAGTTTAAGTGCTGTGGACAGAACTTCACGTGCTTTCTCTGGAGCCCAAAAGGTCCACAAACTATTTCAAAAATAATTTTATTAAATAGATATTAAAGTAAGGTACAGAAAGAAAACGAGCTGCTGTTGGGTCCCATTCATGCCCCTTCTCTATCCCAGCTCTTCTCGCGTCTTGCCTATCTTTTTGGGCATTTTCTTAGCGTGGGGATCTTCTAGCTCCTTGGCCTTGTAATAGTGGGGAGCCACTTCCAGAAGCCAGGTGCTCTCGATCTCCAGCACCTACAAGAGAGGGATGAGTAAGGTTCCCTTCTTTGCCGAGGCAGGACCTTGGGTGTGTGGTCAAAGGCTCTTTACCCCGACTACAGGGCTGGGGTGGCGGCTCGGTCTCGGGCCCTGCAGGCAGGTGCGCCTGTGCATTCAAGACAAGGAAGCAGTCAGCCAGGCACAAGGACACCAGAGATGCTTACAAGTCCAGTGCCTTAATACAGGAGACGAGGTGACCACGTCCCCGTGAGTGAGGGCAGTTTGAGTCCTGCTACACTCCGAGGCGAGCCATCCGCAGGCACCTTTTGGACAGGCCCGACACTAAGATAGGGACTGCAGTTTCTGTATCAGGCCGGCCAGCAGACTCCACCCACCCCGGCGGGCCACTGTCCCCTACCTGTCGCATGAACTCCTTCGTGGTCAGGACGAGTTCATGGTAGAGCAGCCACCGCGGCTGCTGCTCAAAGAGGGAGGAGTTGGGGTGAATGAACACCGTCTGCTGCTGCTTGACCGTGCGGTACCCGCTGCGCGTCAGCCGTGCCGTGTGGTAGAAGTAGCCGGCGGTGATGGCCTAGGGAGAGGTCAGTGGGAAAGGGTTGGACTCTCTGCTTTTCGCTTCAGGCTGCTGGAGAGCCAGAAAGCAAGCGGCGCCTGAGGAACCGCTGAGAACAAGCTCCAGGGCCCGGGAGGAAAGAGCAGGAGAAACGCCGTCGGAGGGCGAGGGCGGCCAGGCCGGGAGAGGGCGGTGCCCGCCAGGAGACCAGCGCCAGGGAGACGCCTCGAGCCCCGCGGCGAGCAGGGCTTACCTTGCGCACGCGCACGTAGTCCCCCTGGCAGGAGCTGAGCCCCACCTCCACGCGCTCCAGGAGCCCCTCCAGCTGTTCCCGGACGTCCCGGGCTCGACGCATGGAGCGGAACTGCACGAAGTTCTCGTAGCACCACTGGGAGGAGTAGCCGCTCTCCGCCCACTGTGGGAGGAGCGAGTGCTGAGCACCGGGCAGCCCCGGACAGCCCCGCCGTCTCCGGCCACGTCCCCACCCGCCCAGCCCCCAGGCCCACCTGCGTGTACACGTTCAGCAGAACCAGGTGGTCTCCGCCGGGGAGGAAGAAGTTCACACGGGCATTGTCGGCGTGGACAACCTTGTCCTTGGGCCGGTAGAAGATGGAGTTGTTGACAGAAAGCATGGCAGCCACCGTCAGGATCTCCTCTGAGCAGCTGTACCTGGCGAAAGGCAAAGATGAGCTCAGAGCAAGAAATGCAGGCGCAGAGAGCCCCAGGGGCAGGGTCCTAGTGAGGCGCATGCTGTGGGCAGGTGGTGCAGCCAGCCAGCGCAGGTTCTGCTGGTGGCAGCAGCAGCCCAAGGGCCAGCGGGCCACAGCAGGCCGGGCAGAGGCGCCAGGGACTTCGAGGGGCTGCGCCGGGGGACACACACCTCGTGCCTGGGGAGAGCTGAGCGAACCTTGGCACAGAAATGGCAGAGGCAGCCCTGCAGCCACCACACTGTCCCCTGCAACCCCACGGAGGCCCAGTTCCCAAAGCAGCCACGCACAGCACCCTTCACAGGGACAGTCCTCCATCTGGACAGTCCACCACCACCCACGGCCTGGCCAGGACAGTGTGCTGCAGCGCCTCAGAAAGGGGCACGGACAGCTTGTCTTCTCTTGCAGTGACGCCGTTTGAGCCCCAGCCCCTTCCCCTGGAGCTACATCCCCAGCCACTCTCTTTCTTGGGAGACAGGGTCTCACTCAGTTGCCCAGGCTGGCCTTGAACTTGCGACCTTCCTGTGTCAGCCTGCCAAGTGGCTGGGATTCAGCTACTTGGCCACCGTCGCTCGCAACTGTTCTCTGACAACTTGTTTCTGCGGAACTGGGATGGAACCGGGGCCTCTGCACTGCATGGCATCTCCAGCCTCCTCTGTCCTGTTTTTACTTGGAGGCAGGTTTGCTACGTCACTAAGTTGCCACATTGGGTTTAAACCCTCGACCCTCCGGCCTCAGCCTCCCAAAGTGCCGACATCACAGGTGTGGACCACATCTTGTTTAACATGTTCAGGATGGGGTCGTAATTCACAGGTCTCACTGCGGGGCAGCTTGACCACCAGTGGGACACGCATGACTGTCTCAGCGGGTGACTTGTTATTTATTAGTAAAAAGACCAGGGGCTGGGGATTTAGCTCTGCGGCACAGCACCTGCCTGGCAAGCGTGAGGTCATGAGTTCAATTCCTGGTACCGGAAAAAAAACAAAAGAAAACAAAAAAATTAAAAAGAAATAAAGAAATAAAAAGACCAACACAAGTGGTTCACGCCAGCGGGAACATGTTAGTAACGTCACAGAACACCATGGAGCCCGCCTAGCTCAGGTGCGGGACCCAGGTGGAGTTGGGGCTTACTTCTCTGAGGCCAAGATCATCTTAGACAGCATGGGGTCCACCGGCAGCTCCGCCATCTTCCGCCCAGACTGAGGAGAGGAGAGAGGCCGGTGAGGCCAGCTCTCCCAGCCCCCGCCCCCGCCCCCCGGGGGCCCAGGCCCGCACCGTGGTGAGCTCCCCGAGGTGGTTGAGGGCTCCCAGGGCGTACAGCTGCTCCAGAGCCAGCAGCAGGGTCTCGTACGGCGGGGGGTCCAGGAAATCGAAGTGCATGAGGTCATGGATCCCTGGAGGGAGGGGAGAGACAGGTGAGCCCCGTGCGAGGGCCGGCGCGCGGCCGGCCTGGAGCCAAGGTCCCGCTCACCTAGGCTCTTGAGCAGCAGCACAACGTTGCCCAGGCTGGTCCTCTGGATCTCGGGCACCGTGGTCTCCTCCAGCTCGTGCTGATAGGCCCAGGCCGTGTACAGGCGGAAGCACTTCCCGGCCGCCACCCGGCCCGCCCGGCCCGCCCGCTGGTTGGCAGAGGCCTGGTCAGGGAGGAGACAAGGGAAAAGGCAGTGTCTGTGCGAGGCTCCGGGGCTTCCTGCCGGCCGCCGGGGACGCCGGGCTCACCTTGCTGCAGGGCGTGACCGTGAGCGACTCCATGCCCGTGCGCGGGTTGTAGCTCTTCTGCTTGCAGAACCCTGGGTCCAGCACATAAATGATGCCCTCGATGGTGAGCGAGGTCTCAGCAATGTTTGTTGCCACAACCACCTGCGGGAGAGGCCTGGGGGTCACCCGGACACCCTCCCCTGACCCGGGAAAGCAGGAGCCGAGGGAGGGAATCTGAGGTCAGGAGACGGGACCTGGCGGGAGGGGAGCGAGACCACGGGTGCCGCAGGCTGCGGGGCCTGGAGAAGGGAGATGGGGTGTCTGGGCTCCTACCCCGCTTCCCCACCGCCGCTTCCGTCACAGCCCCGACCAGTGTCCCTACTTCTGCTCCTAGCCCTCGCGCAAGGCATCCCGTGTGGTCCCTCAAGAGCTTAAAGCTGACACCTCCCTCCGCAGGACTCCGCACAGCTCTCTGGAAGTCATCTGGGCCCCCAAGCTGCAGCCCCGCCCAGAGGCCTGCCAGCCTCACCTCCCTGCCCAGCCCACTCTCACTGCCGGGCTCAGAGCTGGCGTTGCTGCTCCTCTTGTCCAGAGGGCAGCCCGGCTCCTCCGCGCCTGCTGCCCCACTCCTGACTGGAGAAGCCTTCCTGACACCCCAAGGAGAGCGGCGTCCTTCCCCTCCCCATCCTGCTGCCGGTTCCGAGCGGGCCATGGCCTCCCTGCTCGACAGCCAGGCCTGTGCAGGGAGGGCTCCCTCCGCTCGTCAGGACACGCAGCCCGGCCGACCAGCAGGGCATGGCTTTTCTTCCCAGTGCCGGGCCAGCGCTCCACCCGACAGACACTCCCCTCTCTGCTCAAAATCCTCCCCTGCCACCCAGTCTGCTGAAGTCTGACCCCTTCTGCCAGCACCGGAGGCCTGCACTGCCTCA
>NW_004955583.1:661659-670319 GCF_000276665.1 Chinchilla lanigera
TGCTGAATCCCCCGGGGGCTCCCCGCCATCTCTGCTCCTCTACGGTGCTGGTCCCCCAGCCACACACTCAGGTGTTGCCCGGGTCACCTCCAAGGCGTCCTCTGCAGCCCCCACCGGGGCCTGGCTGCTCCTCCCCAATGGCCGTGCCAGCTCTCGCCTCGCTCAGGGCAGGCTCCTGCCGTCTGCGTCGCCACCTGCCGGGAACTGAGGGCGAGCAGTGCAGTCTCTCTACTGACCTTGCGGGCCCCGGGCGGTGTGGGCTGGAAGATGCGGGCCTGCATGTCCGACGGAAGGTTGGCATAGATGGGCAGCACCAGGAGCTCACGGATCTTGGAGCCCAGGCGGCGGCAGCGGTCCTGGAGCATCTCACAGGCGGCCTCAATCTCTTCCTGGTTTGAGGGAGGACACAGCAGAGACCCAGGGTCACGGAGGCCAGAGGCAGGCACCGTCCGCCGGGGACCCGTTGCCCCTTTCCCGCACACCACGCACCTGTCCTGTCAGGAACACCAGGATGTCCCCGGGGGGCTGAGTCACGTGGATCTGCAGCACGGACACCACACAGGCCTCCAGGTAGTCAGCCTCGGGCGCCTGGGGAGGCAAGAGACAGGGTAACGAGGGCCACCGGCCCGGGACACTTCTCACAGCTCGACAGGACCCCTGCCAGCACCCTGCCACCACCCTGGCACTTCCCGTCCCAGTCCCTCTCCTGGGTCAGAACTAAAGCCCTGCTCTCTCGGAGGCAGACTGAGCCATCTCTCCCGAGAGGACACCTTGGTATAGAAGATGTCCACGGGAAACCTGCGGCCGGGGATTCGGAAGACCGGGGCGTCATCAAAGAAGGTGGAGAATCGGGCAGTGTCCAGTGTGGCTGACGCGACCAGGACCTTGAGCTCGGGCCGGAAGCGAGCAACGTCCTTGATTAACCCGAAGAGAACGTCTGTGTGCAGGGTCCGCTCGTGTGCCTCGTCCACCATCACGACACTGGGGAAGGGTGGGTGGCGGTCAGGGTCGGGCACTGGGGCTAGACCAGGCCCCAGGGGATTGCAGGATGGAGACGCCGAGTGCCCTGAGGCTAAGACCCAAGCAAACCCCTGGAGTCAGGGTCTGTGCCTGCCTGGCCCCGACAGAGTAGAAGACACAGAGGCTGGAGCCCAGGGCAGGGACAGGTCGATGTCTCGATCAGTCTAGCACCTGCCTGCAGCAGCACCACCCAGACGCGGCCGGCTCCCGGCTCCCACAGCCCCTTCCAGTCCTGGCTCCGTTCCTTGGTGTCAGGGTGGCAGCCAGACCCACAGGCGTTCATCCCACCCCAGCTCTGTGCACTGGACTGGACGCACCCAAGTCCCCAGGGGACACACAGAGCCCGGAAACCCACCCCACAGGCACGAGACCGCCCGGCCCACTCGGCTCTCAGAGACTCGTGCGAGAGACTGGAGGGTCAAGTCCTATGTGTCCCAAGAGTCCACTGTGACCTGCCAGGACGAGAAAGTCACAGCCTCTGAACAGCTGAAACGGGATGTCCTACTCGCTGGACACGGTGGCACAAGCCTGTAATCCCAGTACCTGGGAGGCTGAGGCAGGCAGGCAGCCAAATCCAAGCCCATCTGGGCAATTTAACAAGCCCTTATCTCAACAGGTGAAGAAGTGTCTGGGGATGTAGCTCTGTGTAAAGGCCTGGCTTCAATTCCTGGTACTGGGGGAAAAAGGGCACACACACCCTATTCCCCTGCACCCCATCCCTGAATCCCTTCTCCGGGCTTGGGCAGTGCCAGCGCTGAGAGCTCGCTGGCCACAGACGGAGCCTGTGAGGCCTGGCTGAGGACCAAGAACCGGGTCCTGGGCCCGCCAGCCGCCTGCAGGCACCTCCCAACCCGCCAGCCCATCACGAAGATCCTGGCCTTGAGCCCATGGTCCCCGTGGGCCTCCCAGGGGTGCTCTCTGGGAACGCAAAGCAGGGCTGCCACCCTCTCCCAGTGGGACGCAGCCTTCGTGCATTTCCAGGGAACCTGGCTGCACCTCGGACTCTCCCTCTGCGCCAAGCCCCGGGCCCCCTAAGTACCCTCATGCGCTCTGCTGTGGCACGCAGGGCCCCGAACCCCACTCACTCTGCCACCCCGGCTCTCTGAACCCTGGAAATGACCAGGGATGGAGGGAGCAAGGGCAGGAGGCTTTCTCTGCCCCAGCTCAGGGACCAGAAGTCACTTCTAGGACCATTTGAATGACAGAGACTGAAAAACTGAAGACAACAGCCAGACTGGTGCGTGTCGGGGGTAAAGGATGGCGGACAGCGCAGAGCCGCGCGAGCGAGAGCCAGGGCTCTCCCGAGGCGGGCGGGCCGCGCACCTGTAACTGGCGAGGTCGGGCTCGGAGAGGAACTCGCGGAGCAGCATGCCGTCCGTCATGTAGCGCAGGACCGTCCGCTCCGACGTGCAGTCCTCGAAGCGGATGCTGTAGCCGACCTGGTCAAGGGGGCCACAGGCCCATGAACGTGCTGTCCTCCGAAGGGACCCAGGCACGGGGCGGGAAGCCAAGCCCTGTGGGGCGTGGACAGGGTCCCGGCAGCGAGGGGCTCCCTCACCTGAGTCCCCAGAACAAACCTCATTCCCCAGCTTCACACCCATCTCCCGAGCTACGCGCGCAGCCACACTCATGGCGGCCACCCTGCGGGGCTGGGTGCAGGCGATCTTCATACCCTTCTGGGTGTAACCCTGAGCGACAAAGGGGAGAGAAAGGGCTTCCTTGCTATACCTACCCCTCGGCGCCCAGCCACAACTCAGAGACAAGCTGTGCAAGCCGGGCGGAGAGGGAGAGGCGGGAACAGACTGGCCCCCAAACCGGAAGAGGAGCGGCAGCCCGAGGAGCACGGCCCGCGGAGGAGGACAGGCACTGCTAGACGTGAGCAGGCCGCGCAGAGCAGGAGAGCAGACCCCGAAGCAACGGGAGGGAGAGAAGGGCAGAGGACAGGAGAGGAGGCCTGTGCTGCCGGTTCTCGGGCCCGTACGGGAGGCAGGGAGGAAGCCGCCTACGCACGCACCCCGCTGTCTGCGCATCCCTCGGCCTGAAGGCAGTGAGGCCTGCCAGGCAGGCGCACCGTGCAGGAGGGGAGGACAGACCGGGAAAGGAGTGTGGTCCTTATTGTGAAGAACCTCGAGATGCAGGGGCAGGCGGAGGACAACGGAACAGCTCGTCCGGGGCCCGGGCAGGACGGGTGCGGCCGTGCCGACCATACCTCCTCGAAGAGGTACTGCGGGATCTGCGTGGTCTTCCCCGAGCCGGTCTCGCCCTCGATGATGAGGACCTGGTGATTCGCCACGGCGGCCAGCAGTTCCTCCCGGAAGGGGAACACGGGGAGGCTGCGGCGCACGGCCTGGATGCACTCCTTCTGCTGCGCCTGCGCCGAGGCGGCCGGGGCTGCCGGCTCCTGCGAAGAGGGCCTGTGAGGCCGGGCCCGCCGGAGCCTGCTCGCGTCCCTGCGCGTCCCGGGGTGGGCGCGCCCGCTCACCTCGTCGCCCTGGAGCTGGGTGGCGCGCACGAACTCGATGGTCTCCTCCTCCTCCAGCACCAGCTGGTACTGCGGCTCCTGCGAGGCCGCGTCGCGGGCCCCGAACTTCAGAGCTGCTGCGCCCAGGCGTGCCTCCTCCCAGCGGCGCTGCTCCTCGCCGGGGGCACCAGACTCCTCCTCCACCAGGTCCACAGTGCGGGCTGGCTGCGGAGAGAGGGCGTGAGCTCAGGGAAGGGCAGCCCCCCTCATCACCACCACCCGCCACCCACGGCCGGGGCGGGAAAGACGGGCCGGCCCGCGGGGCCGACCCTCACCTGTCCGCGCGTCTCCTTGGGCATGTGGTACCGGTTGGTGGCCTCCAGCTTCTCCTGCTCCCCGGCTGCGCGGTACTCCCGGGCCAGGTCTCGCACCCGCCGCTTGTACCTGAGCTCGCGGCGCTCGTGGCGGCTCAGCTCCACGTCACCGAAGAGGAACTCCTCGTCCGCCAGCTCGGCCTCCAGGTCCTCCAGCTTCTCACGCTCCCGCTTCGCCAGGTACTCACGGCGAGACTTCTTCCGCAGCTCGGGGACCTGGGCCAGGGAGGATGCTCAGACCCTGGCCTCCGCAGGGAAGCAGCACCCTGCGCTGCCTCCGCAGTGCGCTCCCTCCACGGGCGGGAAGGAGGAGAGCGATGTGCCCCACGGCCCGGCGCCCCCACCGGGCCACGCACCGCCCTCTCCCCGAGAACAGGGCTGGACGCGCCTCACGGCCGATCCCGAGGGCGATTATTTGAATACTTTGCTCTTCCTATTTTTTTCAAGTTAGCAGGAAGGGAGAAAATAGAAAGGCTACTCTGGGGTCCGGGGATCTAGCTCAGTGGCACAAGCGCCTGCCTGGCAAGCGCAACGTCCTGAGTCTGATTCCCGGTACCGGAAAAAAAAAGGCAAAGAAAGGCTGCTGTGTTTTTGTGGTTGGTGCCTGGGATGGAACCCACGGGCTTCCCACTAACCCACACCCCCGGCCCTCTCTAATCCTGGGAGGGGGTCTGACTAAGTCACTAGGTGGCCCAGGTTGGCCTTGAACTTGTGATCTTCCTGCCTGAGCCTCCCAAGCGCTGGGATGACAGGTGTGCACTGCCGTGCCCAGGGAGTGATTTTCTTTTAAAAATACGGGCAATAGCTAGTGACGCATGGCTGTACTCTCAGCACTCCGGGAGGCTGAGGGGGGACTGCAAGTTCAAACGTAGCCTGGGCAATTTAGTGAGACCCTATGCCAAAAAACAAAGAGAGGTGGCTGGGGATGTAGCTCAATCTGAAGGGCCTCAGTTTAACCCCCAGTACCATACACACAGACACACGATTGACAGGGTTAGCAATGATTGCTAGCGCCTTTAGCTGAAAGTGTAGACAGGGCGCTATTCCAACATGTGCAACATGTGCACAACATGTGCTCTATCCCCCGCTGTGCCACCAGGTAAGGTGCCATCACTGCCCAAGAGGTGATCCTGCCACAAAGGTTTAATCTGAGCCCAGAAAAAAAGTTAGACCCAGTTTCTACTTTAAAGCAAACACAGAGATTAGAAGAACTTAGTACCACACGATAAGGGTCAGGCAGGTCCAGAATGTAGGACACTGTACAAGATGAGAGGAAGGCCGGGTGTGGTGGCGCACGCCTGTAATGCCAGCACTCGGGAGGCTAAGGCAGGAGGATTGTTGGGAGTTCGAGACCAGCCTGGGCTACAAAGTGAGCTCAAGGCCAGCCTGAACTGCATAAGGAGACCCTGTCTCTAAAAGACAAAAAAAAAAAAAGACGAGAGGGAGAACACACAAAACAAACTCAAACACCACTGTGTGAGCTCTGACTGCGCTCAGGCAAATGAAAGCATCGTAAACATCCTGCGGGACGCCTCAGCAGACCCCTGCAGTCCCTTGTGGGGAGGGTCAGGAAGCACACCGATCAGGAGAGACCTGAGGCCCACTGGGCCATGCTTAGAGCCTCAAGAGTGTCCTCAGAAAGTCAAAGTGCGGCTCTGCTTGTGACCAGGCCTCTGGGAAACCGTCTGCCCCAGCCGCATGCCATGACAGCCCAGTCCACGAATTATGGGGGCCCTGTCCCTGTCCAGCCGGAAGGGAGACTGAGCGAAGAGGGTGTCTGGAGATGGCGTGGCGAAGCCAGATGGTCAGCACCTTCCTGGGCAGTGGACAGCCCTGCCCCTGCCCTCCAGCTACCCCGACAACACCCTGCCTGCTAGGTCTCGGGGCCAGGGAAGCTGGCGCTGCACTGCCTCATCCTCAGCGTGATTTGGCCCACAAGAATTAAGTCTGTGGTGGGACCCCTCCCTCCATGTCCCAGGTCCAGCCTCAGCCACCTCAGCTCCCAGCCACCCGCTCCGGAAACCCGGGCCCGCCCAGCACCTCAGCGTGCCCGCGCGCCCCTGGCCCCAAGCTCCTCCGCGCAGCACCGGGTCTGTCCTGGCGGTCTGCCCTCGGCTCCCTGGCCCGGGACTCACCATGGCTTTCCGGTCTTCTTCCGCCATCTTGAGACGCTTCTGCGCCTCCTCATAAGCCTGGGAGAGGAGAGGAGGGCTGAAGGCCGCGGCCCTGTGGTTACGAGGACCCCTCCCCGTTCCTCCGAAGGGGCACGAGGAAACGTCCCCTCTGGGTGAGGGCAGCGCGTCACCTCGGCCCAAAACGCAGAGCTCCTCCTCCAGAGGGAGAGGCAGGCCCGAGAGGCAGGCCCCGGCCCCCGCCCGCACCTTCTTATCCGAGCGCTCCAGGACATTGCGCGTCCTGTCCTTGTCCCGCTGCCGGACCCGCTCGGCGAAGGCGTCCCGCTCCTCCAGGTCCTGGAGCCGCTCCCGCTCCGTCCGCTCCCACTCGTCCTCCGACTCGGGCGTCTTCTCGGCCGGCTGCCTGCTCGCCCTGCGCCCCGCCACGACGTCACAGGCCGGCCCAGGCCCGCGGCCCCTCACCCTCAGCCCTGGCCCCCGCTCGACTCACGCTGTCTTCCTCCGGCCCTCAGAAGCCTCCTCCTCGTCCTGGTCCTCGTCCTCGTCCTCCTGGCGCTTCCTCCTGAGGTGCTTGCGCTTCCTCCGCTTCTTGCGCAGGCTGCTCCCAGCCCTCGCCGCCGTCTCCTCGCTGCTGTCCTCGCTGTCCTCCAGCAGCCTGTACGACCGGCTCTTCTCCAGCAGGGCCCGGGCCTCCCGCTCTGCTGCCCGGCCTGGCTTCTCCGCTGCTGCCTTCCGGGGTACCTGAGCGAGCGGGACGGAGGCGGTGACCCCTCCTCCCCCTAGCTTACACCCACATGAAAGAACGGCTTGATTTTTTTTTTTTTCTGGTAACACTGAGGACTGAACTCAGCACCTTGGGCAAGCACAGCCAGCACTGCGCTCCAGCTGCGCGCGGCCCAGGACTACACGATCGTCAACCAGCTGCAGCCTCTGCCTTCCCCAGCACTGCACCATGCACAGCAGTCTCCAGCGGGCTCGGCGGCTGCTGAACTGCTCAGGCATTCACTCAACAAACCCTTGTCAGGTACCACGGGTCCAGGAGCAAAAAAAGACACAAAAATCCCTGCCTTTGGCCGGGAGGGACAGTGCACACCTGTAACCCCAGGTGCACGGAGACACCTGGGGCATGCAGGCGAGAGGACTGCAAGTTGGGGCCCACCCTGGGCAACCCAGTGAGGGATTTAGCTCAGCGGTGGAGGACCCCGGGTCAATATCCAGTACCGAGAAAGAAGAAAAAGAAGAATCCCTGCCTTCACAGAGCCCACATTCTTAGACTGAGTTATAGGCTGTTCAGCCTTTCTCATAGCTGCCTCCTTCCCAAGGGTTAAGTCATTCCTACCTGAAGAATGATGTGCTACAAGGATTATCTTGCAAAAATTTCTCAGCAACAATGGGACTGGACCCAGGGCCTTGAAAAAGCTAGGCAGTGCTCCACCGCTGCAATGAATCCTCAGGCCTGGGCTGGGGATTTAGCTCAGCGGCAAAGCGCCTGCCTGGCAAGCGCAAGGTCGTGAGTTCGGTTCTCGGTACCGGAGAAAAACCAAAAAAAATTAAAAAATAAAAAAATAAAATAAAAAGAATCCTCAGGCCTTTTTATTTCATTCTGAGACACAATCTTACTAAGTGGACCATGCTGGTCTCAAATTAGTGGTTCTTCTCCCTCAGCCTCCTGAGTAGCTGGGCTTACAGACGCACACCCAGGGCTGTTCTTCAATATGACGGCGCCTGTCCCGTGATACCAGACCCAAAGGACGGACTGATGAACAGACAAGCGACACCCCTACCTCACGGCACTTTCTGGGTTTTTTGAACCCAGAGCCAAGAGGGTGTTAGGCAAGTGCTCTACCACTGAGCTCCATTCCGGCCCAGGCACTCACACTGCTTCATCTCTCATCGGGCACCGCGCAGGCGGCAGGGCCGGCCCCCTTTCTGGACGTGTCCACTAGTACGTAGGTGGCAGACAAGCCAGGAAAGGCAGCTCTGTCCACCAGGAGCTCACCTTTTGTACTTTTACTCCTTCCCCATCGTCGACTTGACCAACTCCTGAGACTGTGGGCCTGCTCGGCCTGATCACACCGCTCCCCGATCTCCTACCCCGCTGCAGCACTGCATACATCTCTTACACCTTGCTATTCAGAGTTTGCTCCTCGAACCACCAGTATCACCTGGAACTTGTACCCAATGCTGGGCATGGTGGCACATGCTAGTAACCCCAGCACTTAGAAGGCTGAGGCAGGAGGATCGCCATATGCTCCAGGTGAGCCTAGGCTACACAGTGAGTTCAAACTCAGTCTGGACTATATAGTGAGACCTTGTCTCAAAAAATGGGGGAGGAAAGGAAAAGAAGAAAAGAAAAAGTGCTAGATGTGGTGGCACATGCCTGTAATCTCAGCAGTCTGGGAGGCTGAGGCAGGACGATCGCAAATTCAACCCCAGCCTGGCCAGTTTAGACAGACCTAGCCTCAACACCAGAAGTAAAGAGACGGCCGAGGACGCAGTTCGGCGTGAAGGCAGCGCAGCAGCATCGCCCCGAGGCGGAACATGCACTTAACAAGCGTCCTGGCGCTCGGCCCTGCGGCGCGCGCTCAGCCCGACGCTCTGCCGCCCGTCCCCTCCGCGCGACCAACACCCGCACCGGGCACAGCCCAGGCGCCCGGCCCAGCCCTCGGC
>NW_004955583.1:670680-676966 GCF_000276665.1 Chinchilla lanigera
CCGGACGGAGCCTCAGCTCCCCACGGAAGCCGCGAGCCGGCACAGGGCCTCGGCCTCGATTTTCAGCAGCCCACCGCCGTCCGGTACCGGGCAGCCCACCGCCGTCCGGTACCGGAGCGCAGCCGGAAGTGACTGCTCTATTTCCGGCCTAGGCGCTACGGTGGCCGAGCGAGCGCAGATCTCGCAGGAGCGTTCCCGAACTCGCGACGACACATTTCCTTTCTGTCGCTGCCTGCGCCAGCCGCGGCGCTAGCGATTCGCTCCCGCCTTCATTCGGGAAAAGCCACGAATGGAATGAGCGCCTGGCGTGTGCTAGGTAGACCCTGTCTCTAGGGTTACTGCACAGAACAAATCAGACAAAGGGGGGCGGTATGGACAAAATACATGATAAATAAGGGAGCCGGCCAGGCGCGGTGCCGCACGCCTGTAAGTCCCGCGCTCTAGGAGGCTGAGGCAGCGGGATCACAAGTTTCATCCCAGGCTGGGCAATTTAGCCGCTTAGCAAGACCCTATCTCAAAATAAAAAGTGAAAAAGCTGGGAGCCGGGCGTGGGGGCGCACACCTGTATACCGGCTCCACCTCCTGACGTGCCTCTCTCTCTCGACGGCCCGCTATTTCTTTCAATATGTACTTTTTTTTTTTTTTTTTTTTTTTTTTTGGTTTTTCTCTGGTACCGGGAACCGAACTACCTAACTCACGACCTTGCGCTTGCCAGGCAGGCGCTTTTGCCGCTGAGCTAAATCCCCAGCCCCTCAATATGTACTTTTAAATTTCAGCCTTAAGAAGCCCCTCTAACGCCTGTCACGGACACGTCCTCATAGTTCTGCGTCTGCCACAGGAGTCAGCCTGCAATTTCATTCCGCAGGTAAGGTGGACTCAGGTTTTCTACCCCAGACTGTCCATAACATATGTTGCTTAAGCAGAGGAGTTTGAGACCCAGGCTCGACAGAGTAAATAGCCAGGCGTGGTAGCGCACATCTGTGATGCCAGCACTCAGGAAGCTGAGGTAGGAGGATCACCATGGGTTCAAGGCCAGCCTGAACTACACAGCACGACTCTGTCTCCAAAAAGTGAGTGAATAAATGTAACATCTGTTACTTGCTTTGCTGACACCTGTGTCCCTGCTTTGTCCCTTTATGATTCATTGGACATACCAGGAAATGAAAGTGTTTCTCGGGTAAGTGGCCACAGGTGGGTTCCTATCATTGACTTTTTGGATGCAGTTTTCTGTTTCCTAGATCCACTGTGGAACCCCTGGTATCTCCCACTTCCTGCCCTGGCTTTCCTGGGTCAGGACTGATTAGGATCTTTACTAATTAGGTACTAATGACGCTTGGTTTCCCTCCACACCCACACCTCATCCTCATTCTTTTGACACTGCCCCTTGCCAGTAAACTGAAAACTTTTGACACCACTTAAAAGTACTTTGTCTAGGGGCTGGGGATTTAGCTCAGCGGCACAGCACCTGCCTGGCAAGCGCAAGGTCATGAGTTTGATTCCTGGTACAAAAAAAAAAAAAAAAAAAAAAAAAATTGTCTAGTGTAGCCGGGCATGGTGGTGCATGCCTATAATCCTAGCACTTGGGAAGAAGGCTGAGGCAGGAGGATCATTGCAAGTTCAAGGCCAGCCTGGGCTACAAAGTGAGCTCAAGCCCAGCCTGAACAGCATAGTGAGACGTTGTCTCAGACCCTCCCCCCAAAAAAATGTCTACTGTATTTTGTTTTTCAGTAAGGTCAGGGTTTCTTACTAGTGTAAGCAACCTGTAAGGGCAGGGGACCTGTATCTATTCATCTGCCTCACAAGTCCAGAGAGCTACAAAAAGCTCAGCTGAGGGCCAGGGATATAGCTCAGTGGCATAAGCACTTGCCTGCCAAGCTTGAGGTCATGAGTTCGATTCCCGGTACCAAAGAAAAAAAACAAAAAGCAGCTCAGCTGGGCTTGGTGCCATTGCCTATGGTCCCAGCGACTCTAGGGGCAGAGGCAGGAGAACTGCCTGCGCCCAGGAGTTCAAGGCCAGCAACAGTGTGAGAACTCATCTCAAAAAACAAAGCCGGGCGCAGTGGCGCACACCTGTAATCTCTGCACTCAGAGGCTGAGGCAGGAGGATCGTTGCGAGTTCGAGGCCAGCCTGGGCTACAAAGTGAGCTCAAGGCCAGCCTGAACTGCATAGCGACACCCTGTCGCAAAAAGACAAAAAAAGAAAAACCTAATGAGTAAAACATCAGTGTTCTGTATTTGTAGGCTGAGATTCTTTGAAACGGGAAAATCCCCCACTAGTGACTGTAATTGGAGCGCAAAGCTATGGATTCTGGATGGTTCTTTACCTTTAGAAATACACAACCCATTGTCGATCAGAGGAAAATCTTTTGCAGGAAACTGCATTTCTGTACGACATTTTGCACCAATTTCAGATTTGCTGTTTGTGACGCCAGTTCAGGTCAATGTCCAGGCTGAACCCCTTGGGTTGTGTCACACACTGCCTGACCCTGTTTGGGACAACTTCACCCCCTAGTGAGCTCTGCTTGCTGTCCTTATCTTTCTCTGCCCACTCACTTGTTGACTTTTTTTTTTTTTGGTCTTTTTGAGGCAGGATCTCACTATGCAGTTCAGGCTGGCCTTGAGCTCACTTTGTAACCCAGGCTGCCCTCCAAGTCGTAAGGATTGGGGCTGGGGATTTACCTCAGCGGCACAGCGCCTGCCTGGCAAGCACAAGTTTGAATTGAGTTCAATTCCTGGTACCGGAAGAAAAAGAAAAAACAAAAAAACAACATAATGATCTTCCTGCCTCAGCCTCCCAAGTGCTGGGAGGACAGGCCTGCGCCACCACACCAGGGCCCAGCTTCCTCCTAAGTCAGTGTCGGATTCCTGGCTCCCCCCTCATCATCCCCGCCCCCCCAGCCACCAGCCACCCCTCACATTCATATTTTTTCCCAAAGAAGAAACAACAGGAAGATTGGAGCGTACTCCATTTTATTATGGAAAGTTAAAAAACAAACACAATCGGCCCTCGATAGAGGAGCGGCGGGAGAGGACGCCGGGGCTCCTGTCCCCGGCCGCGGCAGTTCAGGTGTGAGCCACTAGGAGGCGCACTCAGTAACTCCCAGGGCCCGGGTGAGGCCCAGCCTTCCCTCCAGGAGAAACCGAGGCACAGTAACACTGAGCGAAGCTGGAGGAAGCCACGCCTCGGCCCGGCCCGCGACCCCGGACGCTGGCGGCGGGGCTGGCAGGCGTGCACTGTCAACCGTGCTGGTGCAAGGCGGGCGTGTAAACACAGGAGGGCAGGGCGCGCCTGCACGGGGCCGGCGTGGGCTCTGCCCCGGCGGGGTGGGCAGTGAGGCGCCGCAGGTCGGTACCCTTCCCTCCAGGCGCATCTTTGGGTCGGGGCAGGTCAGAGGGGGCCGCGCCCGCGCCGGAAGATGGTCACCGCCGGCAGGACTCATCTGCAGGAGGAGAGAATGGACACAGTGAGCGAGGGCCTGGCTTCCGCCCTCCGCGGGTGAGTCCAGGGTGGCTTCGTGTCTCGGGGCTCATCCCCCAGTACAACAGCCGCCGCTGTCTCGCGCTCCGCGCTAGGCGTGTTTATATCACTTATTTATCTATTGAGCAGTCTCCCTATGTAGTCCAGCGCTCAATTCACAGTGATTCTCCTGCCTCAGCCTCTTGAGTGCTGGGATGACACATGTGTGCCACCACGCCTGGCTGAGACTTTTTTGTACTTTTTCTAATCTCAGCCTAGCCCCAGGAGAGGTTATGTAATTTAATGTCCAGCTATGATTCTAAGGTTTCTTTTTCTTCTTCTTTTTTTTTGAGACAGGGTTTTCTTACGTAGCCCACGGTGGCCTCGAACTCACAGGCAATCCTCCTGCCTTGGCCTGTGGAGTGCTGGGATGACAGGTGTGCGCCATCATGCCCAGCTTGGTTCTAAATTTTTTTTTTTGGACTTTTTGAGACAGGGTCTCACTATTCAGTCCAAACTGATCTTGAGCTCACTTTGTAGCACAGGCTGGCCTTGAACTCACAATGATCCTCCTGCCTCAGCCTCCCAAGTACTGGGAATAGCATGCACCGCCACACTTGGCCTTGGTTCTAAATTATTTTGGGGGGGCGGTACCGGGAATCGAACTCATGACCTTGCGCTTGCCAGGCAGGCGCTGTGCCGCTGAGCTATATCCCCAGCCCAGGTTCTAAATTCTTTACAAAAAGTGTTCCCTCTTGCCAGACATGGTGGTGGCTACTTGTAATCCTCGCGGTCCGGAGGCTGAGGGAAGAGGATCTCGAGTCGGAGGTCAGCCCGGCCTGCGCAGCATTCCTCAAGAAAACCGAGTGAGAGCATTGCTCTTGTCCCTGCTGCAGTGCTGGGAACTGAAGCCAGGCCCCTTCGCTCCACGCGGAGCCGAGGCCTGGGCCGGGCAGCCGGGCGGCCCTGAGTCCACCCAGTGCGGGGCAGGAACGCGCCCTCCGTGGCTCTGCCCGGCCCGGGACGCCCAAGAGGGCCGGCTGCGTCGAGCGCGCTCCAGGGTTGTGCTGCCCGGGGCTCCCCCCACCTCGGCCGACACCAGGGGGCGCCCTCAGCCCCGTGCTCACCCACGAGCAGCGCCTTGGTGCGCAGCCCGCCCCGCAGCCCGGGCGGCGGCTCCTCCTCATCCTCTTCGTCGTCCGGCTGGGCCGCTGGGGCGCTGGGCGCCGCGAGGGCCTCGGGCTCTGGGCCCAGCTCCTCCAGCACCGAGCTCTCGGAGGGGTACTGGTACGTGGTCTCCAGGGCCGTCTCGCTGAAGGAGATCTTGAGCTGCGAGGGAGGGGAGGGGGACGAGTCGAGCTGAGCACCGAGCACAGCACCCTGGGAGCTCTGCGCGCTGCAAGTTCAGCACCCTGCAAGCTCAGCACCCAGCAGCCCAGCAAGCAGCACGGCATCGGAGGGCGGTGGCCTGGGGTCTGCGGTTGGCAACCCCGTGGCTTCCCCTCCCAGCCCGTTCTGGGATCCAGCTTCGCTTTCCACGCAGCTTCCCAGGCCGAGATTTCCTCTTGGGAAACTCATTCAGTCCCCATGTGGCGGCGCACGCCTGTAATTCTAGCACTGGGGAGGCTGAAGCAGGAGAATAGGTGCGAGTTGGAGGCCAGCCTGGGCTACACGGTGAGTTTAAGACCAGCCCAAACTGCATAGTGAGACTGTCTTTTTTTGGGCGGGCGGGGGGGTGTACTGGGAATCGAACTCGGGACCTTGCGCTTGCCAGGCAGGCACTTGTGCCGCTGAGCTACATCCCCAACCCGAGACTGTCTTAAAACAAAACAAAACAACAAACAGACAACTTTGGGGCGCCTTGAGGCTTCCGGGAGGCGAGCAGGAACAGCAGTCTTTGGGGCACACTGCTCCTTCCCCCGTCACCGCAATCCCTGACCAGCGCCCTCCCCCTAGGTGGGTCAGCGCTAGCCAAGGGGTCCAGGCCTGGGAGACCCACAGTCCCGCTGCTGAGATCCTCTCCCCCCACGCACAGGGCTGGCACAGGAACGACCAGGAGCCCGGGTCCTTGAAGGGCAGCAGGAAGGGGCAGGCGGCTGAAGCGACGGAGAAGTCCTTCAGGCCGGCTGCTCTCCCACCAGCCCGCCGCCTGCCCGTCCCTCTGCCCTCTGAGGAGCTCGCAGGGGCAGGGTGGGATTAACTCTGAGCCTCAGGGATTAGGGAGATGGATGAGCGGTCCTGACGGGCTGCCCAGCCTCCAGGGCATCTGCTGGAGACCAGGCCCTGTGTCCTGCAGCCTCGCACAAACCGGGCTAGGACCAGGTGGACAGGCTCCAGCGCTGCGGCGGCTCCAAGCTGGAGCCTGCAGAACCCTCCACCGCCTCCTCGCCAGCCACCTGCGCTGGCCTGGTCCCCCGAGTCCTCCCGCTGTGCCCTGCCTGGATCTCTTCCTCCACAGCTGCAGGGCCCTACCCCAAGCACCCTGTTCTGATCCTGCACAGCTCAACCCTGGGCCTTCTGACTGTCCAAGTGACACAAGCCCTGCTCTGACTTTTTGCCATAATCATATTACACCTTCCCTCGCAGGCTGAGGCAGGAAGAATGCCTGTTTAAGCCCAACCTGGGCAGTTTAGTAAGCCTGTTTCAAAAGGTGCTGAGTCTGTAGCTCAGTATATAGGCCCCAGGTTCGATCCCCGGAACCACATACACAAAGGTGTCAAGTTGCATGAAACCTACACAGCTGTCCCATGTACTTTTTTTGTTTTTCTTTTGAGACAGGGTCTTGCTGTGCAGTTCAGGCTGGCCTTGAACTCGCTTATGTAGCCCAGG
>NW_004955583.1:677086-680836 GCF_000276665.1 Chinchilla lanigera
AGTGAAAATGCTCTGTAAATGCCTGTTATGCTGTATTGTGTAAGGCAGAATGACCAGAAGTCTGTACATGTTCAGTACAGCCGTGATTCTTTTTTTAAGTAAAAAAAAACCCTAGGGTTTTACTATGTAGTTCAGGCTAGTCTGGAACTTGCTGATAGCTCAGGCAGGCCTCAAACTTGCAATTTTCCTGCCCTGGGGCTGTGTAATTTTTTTCCTGGACTCTTTCTGATCCACCCTTGGGTGATCCCACGGATCTGGAACCCTCTGACGGAGGGCAGGTGTCCTTATCCTTGTGCCTGCTGCTGGCCAGGCCCAGAAAGCTGCCACAATGCACCAGGTGAGGGTCTGTCCACACCGCAGATGAGGTCTGAGAGGACCCAGGCTGCAAGGCCGGTGGAACCAAGCGACAGCAAGGCCTGCTCCCAGCCCCGCTGGCTCTGTGATGGACATGTTTCTGGGGACCCAATTCTGTCTTCAATCTGTGTCCCCTTTGCAGTATCTTTGTGGCTCCCCCACCTTCTGAGCCAGTCGCTCAGGAATGCACAGCCTGCAGGGGTGGGGGCGGGGAGGGGTGGGGACGGCAGTGACTCACGCTCCTGCCACCAGCTATATAAGGTCACAGGCCGAGCGGGGAGGGGCGCCGGCTGAAGTGCCCGGGCTGCCCCAGGGCTAAGTCTCTCCCGCAGGCAGGGATGCGTCTGATGGCCGGGCAGGAGTTACAGGACCCTGGGGTGCAGGGACAGCCGCTCTCCTCTGATCTAGCGGGTCAGGGCAGGGGCGGGACGGGGTGCCAAATCCCGGAGGAGCAGTTGGGGAGCAAGGGCGGGGTGGGGAGCCCTGCTGCCTCCTCCCCACCCCCACGCCGGCTGCTTCCTCACCCGCTCACCACATCCTGAGCGCAGTCCTGCCAGGCCTGAGGCCCTGAGTCCCCCACGCAGCCCCGCCAGCCTTCCGGCCCCCACCCAGGCTTCCTGTTTGGGCGATCTGCTTCCGGCCCTACTCCCTGACCCAGGTACGGTCACCAGCACGGGTCCTGCCCGCACAGCCTTCCTGGCTCTCCTCCGCCAGCCCGTGGCCTTGGGGCCCTGAGTGTCACCCTCCCTCTGCTCTTTCCCCGAGCGGCTCTGGAAGTGACTCCTGAACACCTCATCCCGGGAGTTTCCTCCTGATGCCCCCTGCCTGGCCCTGGGGGCTCCCCGGGCAGGAGCTTCAACTGCTGTGAGGATGAGTGGGGACTCCTAAGCCGTCTCCCCTCTGTAGTCCCTGACAGAGGACACAAACACCAAATCTGAGGACGTGAACATGCGCATGAGGAGCCTTGAGGGGCAGGCACTGTGGGGTCCCAGCCGCTCCCCGCAGAGGGAAGGCCGAGTGCGCTGGGCGGAAGGAGCCGGCCCAAGCCCAACCCCTGCCCCTCTGCCCACTCCCGACGCCAGCCCTGTGCCTTCTCTTTTCTACCCCATGAGGAAGGAGGCGGGGTGGCGGGAAGAAAGGGGAAAACCAATGGTACAGCCAGTGCTGGCGGAGCGGGGGAAGTCCAGGGAGGAAGTGCAGGGCAGCGGGTGGGGATCTGGACCGCGGAGAAAGGCGCTTCTTGTCCCCAAGAGAGTGCCACTGTGTGCAGCTCGGCCCAGCTGGGGTGTGCGACCCCAGGGTCACCCCGTCAATTGGCTCTGTGTGCGCCTCTGCCGCGGCTGCCTGAGCTCAAAGCCTGTCTCTGCTCTCCGGCCGGCTGGCCCGAGGCCTCCCCGTCTGTCCTGCGATGCCCCCACTCAATGGACCCCTCTCCTGGGGCTGGCAGCCCCCCCCCCCCAGCCTGAACCGAGGCCTGGGCCCCGACTTCCAGGCTGTCATCCCGCACCCCTCTCCAGACAGGCCTGGCGCTCCCAGACCCCAAAGAAAGCAAAGAGCTGGGGAGGGAAGCCCGGGCACACCCCGAAAATGACCACCCACACAGGCGGATGGATGGCACCGCGGGAGGTGTGTGCAGGGAGGCAGGGAGCTTGCCCGGTGGGAGAGAATAGACGAGGACAGGCACGAGGTACAAAGTGAGAGGTCCCGAGGGCGGAGAGAAGGGACAGGGGCTGGAAGGAGCCTGGCGTGGCTGCTCCCCTACCTGTTTGTGGTGTCTCTCGGGGGACCCCTTGGCCAGGCAGCTGCGGCTCAGCCGGAGGTAGCCCCCCAGCACCAAGATCTCCTCGGCAGTCGGGTAGCGCTTCTTCCCAGCGCCCGGGGCCGCGGCCTCGCTTGGGGCCGGGCTGGCGGGGGGCGCGGCGCGGCGCGGGGTGACCGTGAAGGTGTGTCCGCTGCGGCGCGGGGCCCCCACCCCCGGCCCTGCCTTCACCCCATAGAACAGGCGGCTCATGAGGGGATCCGCGGCGGGCTGGGGGGCAGCCGGGGCTGGGGGTGGGGGCTGCGGCGCTGCTGCTTCCCCTTCCTGCCGCTGCCCCGAGCCTGCTCCGGTCCCGGCGTCCTCTGGGGGCAGGGGGCAGGGCGCCGCCGCGCCGAGGTCCTGGGAGCCTGTCGGAGGCCCGCTCTGAGCCGCCGCCGCCGCCTCCTCGGCCTCGCCTTCCCCAGCCTCCACGCCCTGAGGCTCCAGCCGCTGCGCAGCGGGCCCGGGAGGCTCTGCGTTCGGGCCCGGAGCGTCCGAGTCCCTGGCTGTCCGCTCTCGAGCTTTCCCAGCGCTCAGCGTCCACTTCCACCCTTCGGTGGCCCTCAGGCCCCTCTCTCCGTCCTCCACGGGGCGGGGCCTCTGTTCTGCCGGCTCCGTGCCTCTGGAGATGCTGTCCTGGGGCGCTCCGCTCGGGGTGTCCGCGGACCCCGAAATCTCTTCCGGAGCCTCCCGTGGAGCCGGGCGCTCCTCCTTCCCCCCACATTCCTCCCCGAGGTCTTCTCTCTCTCCTCCCGCGTGCAGCCTCCACTCTGCCGCCTCCAGGCGCGCTAGGCTGTGCTCCCGGGCCTCTCTGGAGCCAGCGCCCCGCGCGCAGGGCTCTGCCAGGCCCGGATTCGGGCTGCCGGGCTCCCCGGGGCCCAGCCTCCCCTCCGCCACCTCGCGGCTGCCGGGACTCTGCTCTCCGGGCTCCGCTGGTCTCGGGCTCCGCTCCGGCGCTTCGGCGGGGCTCAGCCTCCACCGCCAAGCCTCGGGCAGCCTGGAGCCCCGGTCTCCTCCCTCCCCCGGGCTCTGCCGCCAGTCTCGGGCTGCCCAAGGCTTGGGGCTGCACTCCCGGGCCGCGCCAGCCCCCAGCCTCCTCTCCCCGGCCTCCCCGGGGCTCAGCCTCTCCTCTCTGGCCTCTCTGCCCCTGGGGCTCTGGTCCCGAGACTCCCCCGAGCTGGGTCTGCGCTCCCGGGGCTCGGGCGGCCCGGGCTTCCTCTCTGCCAGGTCTTCATGCCGCTGCTGCTGCTGCTGCCGCTCCTGCCGGATGAAGCGGTTCTGGTGCACCGGCCCGATGGCCTCGAGAAGGACGGCGGACTCGTCGGGGTCGGGCCGGCCGGGCTCCGCCTGCGCAGCCCCGGGGCTCGGGTCCCCCGGGGCGAGTCCGAGCTTGGCGCGGCGCCGCTCCAGGAGTCCCCGCTTCCAGGCTGGCATCTGGGCCAGGCGCTCCTGCTCCGCCTTCCCCCGGCCGCGGGCCGCTGCCTCCTCCTGCCGGCGCCGGGCTAGCAGCTGCCGCTTCCAGTCCGGGACGGCGGCCATGGCGAGCTGGGACGCGGGCGGAGGGGCGCGGTGAGCGGGGAGAGGGCCGAGAGGGGGGT
>NW_004955583.1:681301-683658 GCF_000276665.1 Chinchilla lanigera
TCCCATCCCGCCCTCCGCGCCGGCCTTTGTTCCGGGCCAGGGGCGCACGCAGCGCCGCGGCCGGGGTCAGCGTCTCCCCGCTCCCGAGAGTCCCGGGGTGCGGCGCGGAACGGGGGCCGGGAAGCGGATTGGGCCGCTCGGAGGGGGAGGAGCCCGGGGTGGGGCGCGCCCACTCCGCCGCCCTTTCCCCCCAGCTGCCCGCAGCTGGAGACGCCGAGCCGCCCTGCGAGCCACACGTGGGAAAGCCAGGCTGCACTTTATTTCCCGCGGAGGGCGTCCCCCGGGAGTCCCCGGTCAAGTCGCGAGGGAGCCCTGGCGGGGGCAGGATGGGCACGCGGGCGGGGCATCCCTGAGGCTAGAGGAGGCCAGGGGTCCGGCCCTACACTGTGCTGGGGGCTGTCAGTACCCCGGCCTGCTGGTGAGGAGGGAGGTTCGGAGTGTAGGGCCCGGAAGGCAGAACGGACACAGAGCTGGAGTCTGGCAGTGAATCTCAAGCGGCCGCTCCGGCCCATGGCTTTGGGAATCTGGCCTGGCAGCCAGTGCCTAGATATTAAAGGGAGTGGATTTTTTTTTTTTTTTTTAATTTTTATAAGTCAGCGTCTTGCTATGCAGCCCAGGCTGGCCTCCAGCCCTCTGCAGTCCTTGCTCAGCCTCCCGAGAGCTGGGGTTACAGGTGTGCGGTGGGCTTGGAAGTCGAGGTCGAGGAAGGGGAGGAAGGACAGGGCTTGGGAGCAGACTTAGCTCCTCACTCTGCCACCCCATCCTGCGGCCGGGAGAGCAGATGGAGTTTTCTTTGGAGCTGAGCCCGGAGGTAGCGGAGGTCTTGCTGGTCCAGCCCGTGAGCCAGGCCCAGGTAAAGGGTAAGGAGGAGGGCAAGGAGGAGGCGGTCAGTGCCCAGGGTCGGCACCACCCACAGCACCGTCAGCAGCTCCACGCACACCGGGTGGCGCAGGTGGGAAAAAAGCCGCAGGGCGCGAGGAGACTTCAGGGCTAGAGGCTCGCCCAGCCCCAGCACGTGGTAGTACACCTGGGGAGGGAGGACGGCGTGGACCACCGGCGGCTGAGAGGCTGAGCGGCCTCCCTCCTGTCCCAGGCGCCGCCCTCCGGAGTCAGACCCAGGGACCTTGCCAGGCCCTGGAGCCCCGTGGGCGCTGGCCTCTGAGGGAGGCTGAAGGAAGACCGCCTTACAAGAAAAGGCCCCGAGGGGACAGAAGGCCCGGGAAGTCACGGGCGGGCGGGCGGGCGGGGCTTCCGGGGCCTCACCTGCTTGAGGCCCATGAGCTCGGCATAGTCGAAGACCAGGAGGATGCTGAAGATGAGCAGCCAGGAGATGACGTGCAGAACGAAGCAGAGCAGGGGCACCCAGGTGGCCCACGGCTCGGCCCGCGCCTCCCACAGCACCGGGCCTCTGGGCACAGCGTCCCAGTTCCGCATCACCAGCTGGGGGAGAGACGGGGCTGGGCGGCCCGCAAGTACCCCGGCCCTCTGCGGGGGCCCGGCGCGCGCAGCCCGCAGCTCTGCCCCGCTCGTGACCACGGCCCCCGTGTACTGTGTGCAGGACGCGGGCGGAGCCGCGGAGCTGTCCGAGGGTCTAGGGCTGCGCGGTCCTGCTCCGAGGGCACGGGGCACGGCAAGGGGCCTCGGCCAGGCACCCAATGGGAAGACGGATGGCCTGGCAGCTGGAGCCGCTCCATTCCCAGGGAGGTGGTTTTTAAGAGACAAACGGCAGGACTGAGGAGGAGTTAGGGGGCCCTCGAGGGGGGGCTGCATAAAGTTGCAAAGGTGCAAATGAATTGGTAGTGGGGGGGGTGTGACAAGTACACTCTGTTCTCTTTCCTGGGACGGACGCTTCTGCGTAGGCCAGGCCGGCCTTGAGCTTGCTGCCCAGCCCTGCCCAGCCCAGCTCGACCTCGAACGCGCGCTCCCTGTGCCTCAGCCTTGCAAGAGCGGGAGGTCCCGGGGCACGCGACCAAGCCCGCCACGGCCGGGGCCCCTCTTGACAGGAGGGGGTGCGCTGTGGAGGAGCGGAAGCCGGGTGGACTCACTCAGTTCTCCTCATTCTCCGCACTCCGCCCCTCGCCTGGGGCGGCCCCCCAGTGTCCTCGGCGTCCGCGCCGCCCGGGCCTCCTACCTGCAGGGCCAGGGCAGTGCACGCCACATACACAGACCTCTGGAGGACCCCAAAGCGCCGCGACGTCCACGCCTTCGCCGCTTCTGTGGCCATGAGGCTGTGCTGCCCCACGAACAGCAGGAGAAGGCCCAGGTCCCAGGCCAGGGCGGCCAGCACGGCGCGGTCCTGCAGGGCGGCGAGCCAGCCCTGGCGGGGGCCTGGCGGCGCCGGGAGAGGCACGCACGTC
>NW_004955583.1:684233-691175 GCF_000276665.1 Chinchilla lanigera
TCCGGCCCGGGGGCGTTGAGGGGGCGGGGCCGCACGCACGCACTTCGAGCCCGCCAGCCCCGCGCTGCTCAGCGAAAGTGGGGAGCGGGGGGCGCTGTGCCGGCAGCGTCCCCGCGGGGCCACAGCCCAGCTCGGCCGGCTTTCCGCGGAACCCGAGTCAGCGCGCTCGCGCAGTGACACGGAACCTAACTGAGCCCCGGCTGGGGAACGGCTGGAGTCTGCTGCAGACGTCCGAGGGATGTGTGCCAGGTTGAGAGCCCAGCTGGGACTCAGCCTCTAAATCATCTTCAGAGACAGAGAGACAGAGACAAAGACACAGAGTGAGAGGGACTGTGTGTGTTTAAGACGGTGTCTAGCTTTGTAGCCCAAGCTGGCCTTGAACTGGGTAATCCTCCTGCCTCAGCCTCCCGAAAGCTGAAAGCTGGGATTATAGGCGTGCGCCACACCTGGCTTTTTTTCTTTTTCCTTTTTTTGTTTGAGACAGGGCTTGCTATGTAGTGCAGGCTGGCTTTGAGCTCACTTATGTAGCCCAGACTGGCCTCCATCTCAGAGCGATCCTCCTTCTTCAACCTCCCAAGTGCTGGGATTACAGGCATGTGCCACTATGCCTGGCTAGCAGTATCTGTCATCAGAACTAAAGATCACACAATTAAGATCGTAGCGTCAGTAGCTATGGACATATAGGGACCTTAGATACTAAGCTAACTCCCTCAGCTCACAGAAGAACCCTAGGACCAGGGAGATAAAGGAAATTGCCCAAGGTAAGGAAGCGCTACTCCTCGGAGCTATTGGGTGAGAAACTGTCTGGCCAGGGGCAGCTGCCCGAGGCCCGGAACTCCACCTCTGCACCATGCTGCGCATGCCTTCCTGGGCCTGTGTTTCCCTCAGATTCACTGTGCACCCCGCTTCTGGACCTTGACAGTTTGTCTGGAGGTCCTAGCAGGGGAGAGCAGCTGCTGGTATACCCTAAACCGAGGAATGCCCTCCTGCGTGGGGTGGTGGTCCTCAGCTCCGGGAGGGACCTGGGGAGCGGTGAGGGAGGAAGGAGACACCCGCCAGCCAGCCAGGTCTGCCGAGTCAACCCTGGCGATCAGTGGGGTGACAGATATCACAGCCAGATCACCCTCACAGCCTCAGCAGCCACACCCGGCAAGGTCAGTTCTTCACGGAGGAAGCTCTTCCTCTTCTGAGCTCCGAGGGGCTCAAACAGAGCGTGTACCACCGGCAGGCATCGGACTGCTGTGATTTCCCGATACTCTGCCTGCTTTATAATTAGCACTTCATTAAACTCTTCTGAATTATCCTGTGTTCTCCATTTCCACTGAACCATAACCAAAGAGATCTTTATTACACAAAGCTCTCTCTTGCACTGGGAATTAAACCCAAGGCCTTTACACTGAGCTACATCCCCAGCCCGTTTAAAAGAACGTTTTATTTTGAGGCAGGGTCTTGGTAAATCCTTAAATTGCCCAGGTTGGGCTTGAATTTATGATCCTCTTGCTTCAGCCTCCCAGAACGCTGGCATTACAGGTGTGGACCACTGTGCCTGGCTACAATCCCTATTCTCTAGAAGTTTAAATTACAGCATTAAAGAAGCCCAGTCAGCAAGGGGGCGTGCAGAGAGATAAGGAAGGGCTGTAGGGAATCCCACAGCGAGGCGGTCTCCCGATGCAGCTCAGTGACCCCCCAGCCTCCGGCTGCAGAGATATAAAGTTGTACAGAGGACCTACTATTGAGTCCTAATGTGGGCCACTCCATAATGGCAATACTTAATTGATGAGATTAAGTATTTTTAAAAGCCAGCATGTGGCTGGGAATGTACCTCATGGGAGTGCTTGCTAGCATGTACAAGGCCCTGGTTTTGATTCCCAACCCTTAAAAAAAATTTTAAAAAATGAAACCAACAACAGAAATTTAAAAATCCTACAAACTAGCTGGGTATGGTAGTATACCTCTGTAATCAGGAGACTGAGGCAGGAGGATTGCCAGGAGTTCCAGGTTGGCCAGCCTGGGTTACATAGCAAGACTGTCTCAAAAAACCAAAACAAACATCATAAAAAAATCCCATGAGCTGCTTGGCAAAGTTTATGATATTTCTGTTATGTCAAAGTTTCCCAAACTTAAGAATAACTCACATGCAGAAAAGAATACAAAGCTAATGAACTTTTTAAAAAAGTTGCAATGATATGTACACAGCATGAAACTCTTAAAGAGCACAATACACAGCAGGCATGGTGGCACACACTTGTACTCTCAGCGCTTGGGAGGCTGAGGCAGTAGGATTACCCAAGCTCAAGGCCAGCCTGGGCTACATAGAGTGTTCAAGGCAAGCCTGGAATACATAGCGAGAACCTGTTTCAAAAAAAACCGAAACGAGTAATACAGTGGCATTTAGTACATCTGCCATGTGTATAACACCTACTTCTAGCTAGTTTCAAAACATTCCCATCACCCATAAGCAAACTTTGGTCCCCTTAAGCAGTCCACGCTCCAGCTTCTGGCAAGCATCAGTCCCTTGTCTCTCTGGCTCACCCATCCTTGGTGTTTTGTAAGCGGAACTACGTAGCATATGTCCATCTGCATCTGGCTTTGTTCGCTCAGCAAAGTTTTGAGGTTCATCCTCAAACGCTGCAGCCTGTTTCAGTACTTCATCGCTTTTTATGGCTGAAAAAGTCTAGTGGGTGGATCTATCCTAGCTATTTACACACCCTTGGTGAACTTGTGCATTGTTCCCATGTTTCCCAAGCTATTGTGAAAAGTAATGATACAATATTCATGTCCACTACTTTAAACTTTTCAGTTCTTCTCTGTATCTACGGAGAAGCAAAACTGCGTGGCCATATGGTACTCCTACGCTTAACTTTTTATTTATTATTAGTATTTTTGGGTTTTTTGAGACAGGTTCTCACTATGCAGTTCAGGCTGCCCTTGAGCTCACTTTGTGGCCCAAGCTGGTCTCGAACTCCAAACGATCCTCCTGCCTCAGCCTCCCGAGTGCTGGGGTTACAGGTGTGTGCCACCATGCCCAGCTCACTTCTGGGGCTTGAACCTAATACCTTTATAGTGAGCTATACCCCCAGCCCTTTATTTTTTTGAGGGAGTGTCTTGCTAAGTTGCTTAGTCTAGGATTCACCTTTCTCTGCCTTCCAAGTAGCTGGGATTATAGGCAAACACCACTGCACTCAGCTCATAATTTTAAAAAACAAGTTTATGCCTCAAGAGGAGACATTAAAACAAAAACTGGGGGCTGGCGATTTAACTCAGCGGCAAAGTGCCTGCCTGGCAAGCGCAAGGTCGTGAGTTCGGTTCCTGGTACCAGAGAAAAACCAAAAAAAAAAAAAAAACAACAACAAAAACTGCACCACACCATAAGGCACAGAGTGAATATTTATTTCTGACAACGATCACGCTGAAGCTCAGTTTTATAAATACTGTGGAAGTAGGTCAGAAAAGTGGCAATTTACTCAACGTCAAAGCTGAAGGATGGTTCCAACCAGGTGAGTAGGAGGGAAGAAAGCATTTCGTAGCATCCCGTAGCATCCACAACCCTCACATCTACTCATCCCACGCATCCCCTCAAGCTCCTGTTGCCAAAGCTCTATCTTTTGAGGATGAGTCTGAACCCAGTGAGGAGAGGGATGACTTCCAGTGCAGGCGCCAGGGAGCGCAGGGAGCAGTAACACGGGGCAGCAGTCTGGCTAGAGGGGAGCAGCGCTTAACACAGCCCAGCATCAGACCAACCCCCTTTTTTTCTTTTCTGGATGGTACCTAGGCTAGAACCCAGGGATCCTAAGTACTAGGGAAGACTTACCACCAAGCTACAGCCCCAGCCCAGGATTAGCCAGTCTTATAATGGCCATTTCATTGTGCTGCACTAGGGACTGGGTCTGCGGCCTTTGCATTGAGCTATATCCAAGCCCTTTTAAAAAATGTATTTTGAGGTCACTCATGGTGGCGCACAGCTGTAATCCCAGCATTTTGGAGGCTGAGGCAGGAGGACTGCTGTGAGTTTGAGGCCAGCCTAGACTACATAATGAGTTCAAAGCCAGTCTGAACTACATAGAGAGACCCTGTCTCAAAAACTTAAAAAAAACGAACAAACAAAAAAACCTTAAACATTTTTTTTGTTGTGCGACAGGGTCTCGTTAAGTCACTTAGGGTTGTGCTCAACCTTGCAGTCTTCCTGCCTCAGCCTCCCCGAATACCGGCATTACAGGTGTGCGCCACCACACCTAACAGTTATGGCTGTTTTAGAACATCTGTGGCTCTAAACTTTCCTGCCTTTCTGTTTTCCCAGAAAGCCTCAGGTCCCGCCCCATTCGAGCACAAGCCATATCTGCACACCATGCTCTTATAAAGCCCTGAGCTCCTCTAACGCAGCTGTGTTCTGACAGGGGAGGGAGGAGTGTGCTGGCATCTTCAAGTGGATGAAGGTTCCCGAGCGGAGAGGACGAAGGCCTCGGGCCTGACCTCCTGCTTCAGTACCCCCGTCAGCAGGAACTCTGGGGACAGGAGGGGCAGACCGGCCCGGGATGCAGAGGAGCAGCGCGGCAAGTCCTGGGGGCAGGTGATCACCACTCTCTGGGGCTGGGGAGACAGTGCACAGAGGAAACCTGGGGTGAAGGGGTCCTAGAAAACTGACTCAGGCCTAGTGATCAGTCTCAGTACTGCCCAAGGCTAAGCCACATGAAGCACACTGCACAGTCTATGAGTTGTTCTTGCCAGAAAAGCTGAACCAGAATGCATTGTCGCTCTTAAAATTAGCCAGGTGTGGTGGCGCACACCTTGTAATCCCAGCATTCAGGAGGCTGAGGCAGGAGGATCACTGTCAGTTCAAGGCCAGCTAGGGGTACAGAGTGAATTCAAGGCCAGCCTGCACTGCATATCGAGACTGTCTAAAAAAAAAAAAAAGGGATGACTAGGGCTTTGCTCCACAGTAAAAGGTGTAGGAGACACTCGAAATACAGCAATGCATGGGCTTTATGGAAGTTCTGTTTTTCTTTTCCTTTTTAGACAGGATCTCACTCTAGCTCAGGCTGGCCTAAAACTCATGATTTTCCTGCTTTAGCCTCTCAGGTGCTGTTGAGATTATAGGCTTGAGCCATCGTGCCTAGCAGTAGCTTGTATTTTCCCTCACTCTTTTATCATTCCGGGCATCTCTCTAGGTGCCCCTCAATGGCCCTGGATGCCAGCCATACCTTATAGGAGCGGGGCATGCTGGGTAGGACGGTGCCTCCACAGCAGCTGACGATCTCTCCCATCTGCAGTGGCGGGGGCTGGACCCCAGGGGTCACGTGAATCTCGTAGCCCTAAGGGAGTCACGGGATGGGTGACTGCACTGGAGGCCGGCACTGGAGACCACTAGGGCGGGTGCAGTGGGCAGCAGATGGGCTCTACCTCCAGCAGTCTTCGCTCCCGAGCCCGGCTCAGGGCATCGCGGAGGCTGAAGCCAAAGTTCCTCTCCTGCTCGGGATCGGTCACCACAAACTGATCCGGGGGCAGGAAGTGACCAGCCTTGTGGGACTGAGGAAGGTCAGCAGTCAGCACCAGGGTTCAGGCCACCCCACCTAGTGCTGCTGCCTGGCACTTACAGAGCACTGTCACACACAACCTTTTCATGGACTGGGCCTCACTAACCACCACCCCCTTTCCTCCTACTGTGGGGGGCGGGGTCTCTCACCTGCTGCAGCCACGCCAGGGAGAGGACGGGGATGCCCTTCCCCAGGGCACACAGGAACTTGACTGTTCGGCGGATGCGATCAGTGACCAGGTGGGAGGCCTCTGCCACCGAGCTGGCCAGACTGCCCCCCAGGGCTAGCACGGCCTGCTCCCCACGGGCATCTAGGACTCCCGTGAAGAGAACCTGGCAGGGTTGGCCTGCACTGTCACGAAACCCTGGCCACAGTGCAGACCCGCTCTGCCTCCCCCCAGCCTCCCGGAGTTGTGGGCCCCTCCCCTACTTTGGGTGCTGCTGACTGCAGGGTAGGTTTGGGCCTTCGGAGTCCACGCTTCGGCACTTCCTGGGGCTCCTCCTCCATCTGGGTCCTCTTCCTCTTGCCTGGCCCTGGAATCCCCACATCCTAGGAGGGAGAAACACCTTGGCAGGAGCCTCTGGGCCCTGAGGCTCCCGCTCCCAGTGTGGCCCAGTCCTCTCACCTCTGCTTTCTCTGGCCTCTCTGCAGTATCGTCTTCCTCATTTTTGGGGAGCACTGTCTTCTGGGAAGCTTCTCTCTGGGGTTGCTTTGGAAGAGGGGGTGGATCTGTGCTGCGGGAAGGCCTCTTGCGCCGTAGAGAGGCTGCAGGCTGGAGCTCTCGGGTGGATCCAGAGCTGTCTACTGCCTCCACCTTTGGGATTTGGGGAGCATGAGTGGGTGCCTCAGGAAGCGGGGAAAAGGAAGGGTCAGGGATGGTCCCAAGGGATGCAGCTGCTCTTCGTCGGCCCGCTCTCTGGTCCCCTGAGGCTCGGTCTTGAGGTTCAGAGCACGGCTGATGGACAATGGGAGCTGTGCGGGAGCCACGCTTCCCAGCAGCCCTCTGTCTCCTGCTGCAGCAGGCCTGAGGGTCAGGTTCCTGGGGAACAGTCCGGTCTGTGGTGACAGGGGGCTGGGACTCGGAGGCCACCCAGTCCTCAGCTACGGTCTCAGTTTTGACAGGCTGGGCTGTGACAGTGGGAGGCTTGAGCTCAGTGGCTGATGGTTCAACTGATTTAACAGTCTCACTGGAGGACCTACACGTCCTGCTCCGTGTGGCCTGAGGCGTGGTCTTGGGGACGACAGGCTGGTGTGTGGAGGTGGACGGCTGTAGCTCAAGGGCTGCTGGGTCAGCCACTTCAGAGGTCTTGACAGAAGACCTATTCACCCTGCTTCGAGTGGCCCGAGGTACAGGCTCTCGGGTGTCAGGCTGGTGTGTGGAGGTGGACGGCTGCAGCTCGGGGGCTGCCGA
>NW_004955583.1:691591-697114 GCF_000276665.1 Chinchilla lanigera
AAAGTCGGAGCTCAGGGGCTGTGTGGACAGCCGCTTCAGGTGTCTTGACAGAGGACCTATTCTCCCTGCTTCGAGTGGCCCGAGGTGCGGGCTCTGGGGCGACAGGTTGGTGTGTGGAGGTGGACGGTTGCAGCTCGGGGGCTGCTGGCTCAGCTGCTTCAGGGGTCTTGATGGAGGACCTCCGTGTCCTGGCCAGACTGGTCTGAGGCTCAGGCTCAGAGGCAGCGGGCTGCTCTGTGGGCACAGGAAGGTGGGGCGTGTGGGCAGCAGAGGAAAGCAGAGTGGGTGTCATCCTGCCCCGCGGCCGTCGCCTGGCAGTGGGCTTGGGCCGCAGAGTCTCCAGCTCTGAGGACAGGGCAGGCTCTGGAGCCTTCTGCTTCCCAGTGCGCCCAGCCCTAGGAATGGGTGGCTCACAAGATGGAAGGGAAGGAAGGAGGGGCCGAGGTACAGCCTGTTTTCGGCTCTGAGAGATACAGGGGCCTGGGGCTGGGGGTGAGGGTGGGGCCAAGGCTGTGGGCACTGCAGCGGGTGGGCCAGCATCAGGAGACTCCAGGTCGTCCTGCGGAGAGAGAAGCCAGTGAACAGTGGCAGAAAGAGGTCGAAACCAGACACTGGACTGTGCGTGTGTTCCAGCTGCCAAGGGCCCTGCTTTCCATGACCGTCTCCCGTCTCCCGTCTCCCGTCAGACCCGCAGCTCTGAGAAGCAGCAGTCCTGCCCCGAACCCAGACCTCTTTGCCTGACGCCAGTATAGCACTCTCCAAGGGACAGCAAGAAACACAAGGAAAGGGGCTTCCTTCCCGGGTCAGGCAGGCGAACTACCGCTTGGGACCCAAATACAGAAAACAGTGGGTGTCAAGGGCAGAGGGACAGAGGCCGGCTAAGGAGAGGCAAAGATGAGACTGGAGGATGTGGGGACGGGAGCACACTGAAGTGCGGCCAGGGTAAGGTGTGCTGGAGGGGAGGAAGGGTGACCCGTGGAGTGGGGACATCTAGAAAGCAGCTCTCACCCTGGGAGTACTCTCAGCAGGTGGCATCTTGCTAGCCATGTGGCCTGAATAGAAGAGAAACAGGGGGGCGCTGAG
Source organism: Chinchilla lanigera (assembly GCF_000276665.1). NCBI lineage: Eukaryota > Metazoa > Chordata > Mammalia > Rodentia > Chinchillidae > Chinchilla > Chinchilla lanigera. The sequence goes on from NW_004955583.1 coordinate 692,675, forward strand.
TTGTATGAAGTCAGATGCTCAGGGATTATTTTGAGGGCTGCACCCACCAGGGCTCCCCTCTACCTTCACTTACCTCTGGGCTGCCCGCTGGGGCTCACTGGGGCTCCCCTTACTCCACCTGACTGGTGTCCCACCCCCATTCCAGGCTCTGGGCTTACTTGGGCAGCCTGCCTTTCCGGGTGCCCCTGCCCTTCTGGGCGCCTATACCCTCGCTCCGACTCTCCTCTCTCCAGGGCCACGGCTGACCTGGCCTCTACTCCACTCTCTGTAGCCGGCACCCATTCCTCTGCGGCTCCCTCAAGCGCTTCTCTCGTGAGGCTCTCCCTCTGCATGTCTCTCTCTTGTGTGTCCTCTGCAGTCTCTCCTTCCTCCTCCAGGCTCTCCCTGGCCCTTCCAGGACTCACACTGTCCACCTTTCTGTCAGCCTCTGGCCTCTGAGCAGCTCCAGCTAACACCTGCACCTTCTGCTCCCTGTCCTCTGTCCTAGTTAACGTTTCCTCCGCCCACTCATCTGCGCTGTCTCCTGGTGGCTGCTCCGTGATGTCTCTCTCTGGGGTCCCTCTCTCTGGGGTCACCCTCTCTGCTGTTTCTCTTGTTGTACCCCTGTCTCTCTCCACAGTCCGCAGCCCTCTGCCTTCGGTCCCCAGTGGTTCTGTGTGAGCTCGGCTCCTTGGACACTCGTCTTGTGCTGCCCTTGGTGGAGACAGATGAGACGCGTGGGCCTCCAGGAGGGTGGCTGTGGGCAGAGGCTCAGGGTGCTCAGACGCTCCCACACAGAAGGGTTGTGTAGCCAAGACTTCCCACGGTTCATCCAGTGAACCTGAACAATAGAGAGAAAGGGAAAGAAAAAGGGAGATTTAAAAATGCGGTAAGTTGAAAAAAGATTAAGGTAAACTTGTGAATAATAAATCTAAATGAGTTAATAAGGATAGCTGGAGATAAGGGTGGTAGTTATAACATTTATTGTTATAGAAAAAGCATACTCTCATATGAAAGATCCCACATTAGCTCATTTTGTTTCTTTTTTTTTTTTAGTAGCTTATTTTCTAGGCGCATGTGGTGGCACACATCTATAATGCCAGCATTCTGGGAGGCTGAAGCAGGAGGAGCCAATTTTGAGATAAGCCTGGGCAACTTAGCAATTTAGCAAGACCCTGCCTCAAAGTCAGAAAAAGGATTGGGGATGTAGCTCAGTGTGAAGACCATAGGTTCAATCCTTGGTATAGTACTGGGGAAGAAAAAGTGATCTAGATGGATCTGTGGATCTGACTTAATAAGGAATTTTTTTCTAACGAGATGGAGAAAACAAGAAAGGACACAGAGTTTGGAGCAGAGTTTTTTGTACCTGGGGCCTGAGAGCTGCAGTGGGGAGTGCTGGGCTCTGGGCAGAGCACACACGGGAAGGCCTGGGTGGGTTCGTCCTCCACACCTGGGACAGCTGCACAAGGAAGGACAGCTGAGCACAGCTCCTCACGCAACCCCGGGCCCACGCCAGCCGCGTCTGCCCTCGTCCCCTCACACCAGGGACCCCAAGCATGTCTCCCACTCCCACAGAGCTGGGACCCCAACACCACGGAGTCTTTACCTTGCAGGTTCTCACTCTCCACGAAGCACTGGGTGGCTTGAAGGTCCAGATCGTCGCAGCCTGCTGGGGTGCAGTACGGAAGAGACAAGAAAGAGCAGCATCTGACCCTGGGCTCCTCAGTCCCCTCCACTTCCGCCCCCTCGTTCCTAGGGCCCAGGGAGGGAGAGAGAGCGGTGCGTACCATCTAGGCTGTCTTTGGAGCCTCTGACCCGAGCCAAACAGGACTTCTTCCTCCTCCCTGTGGGAGTCTGTGCTCGGCCTCTCTGCAGCAGGGAGGGGTCTCTGGGGGTGGCTGTGTGTACCACCTGTTCCCCTTGTGCCGCAGGTGTCCTGCCAGGGGCCCTCACTTCTGGAGCCATCTCCCGAGCATCCCCTTCTGCCACACGTTGGCTTTTTCTCACAGCTGCCACTGCTGAGGCCAGGTCCTTCTCCATGTTGGCTTTACCAGGAGGCCTGGCTCGGTTTGTCCCCTGCACAGGCACATGATGGCTTGCCAGATGTGTAACAGCTGGTCCTGGTGGAACTTCTTCCTCCGCCTCTGTCTTGATGTGCACCGTGGCGGGGCAAGCTTGGCTTCTCTTGAGGCGGGTCCCACGGGAGTGCCTCCCTGCTCCCTCACCGTCCCCACGTGGAGGTCGGCTCTTTCCTGACTGTGCTGTGACAAGTGGCTCAGCCTTTTCTGTGGAAGCACTGGGGATAGTTTCCCTCTTTCCCACTGGGAGCCTTCCCTCCTCCGTGTCTGTGTCGCTGTCTCTCCCTGAGGAGGTTGGGTTCCACTCCAAGACCAAAGGCTGGGCTCTGGCCTTTTCTGCATCTGTGTCTCTGTTCCACAGTGCAGCTCTGCCCTCCTTCAGCTGCGCCAAGGTGAGCGCTGCTGAGACTTCTTCCTCCTCATCGGTATCACTGTTGATCACTACGGAAGTCTGGCCTCCAGCTGCCGGGCACTTCTGCTCTTCCACATCGGTGTCACTACCAGCTGGGCTCTCTGGCAGACGTGCCAAGCCAGGGGCGCCAGGACGTCCTGCACCTGCTGCGTGCAAGATTGGCCTCCTCGTCATGAGAGCTGCAGCTGGGGTTGCAGGGATACCCTCTTCTTCCACATCGGTGTCACTGTCTTCAAAGCCAGAAGGCTGTGCTCTTTCCAGGAGGAGCTCGGCTGGCCTGCTGTCTTCATCCACATCCGAGTCACTGTCCCCACCGGGAGGGTGGCTGCTCTCCAGAACCACCCTGTTCCCTGCACCCTTCCTGACTTCTGTGTCTCTGTCCCTTCCCACTGCAGGTGGAGCCTTCACCAGCCGAGTGGCATGTGTGACTCTGTCACCTCTGGGCTGTTCTGTCTTTGTTGTGGTACTGCTCCTTGCTGCTGGGAAGGCCTTCCCTGCTTCGTCCTCTTCTGTGTCACTGTCCAGGCTGAAAGCCAGAGATGGCCCAGAGCCACCCAGGACTGGAGAAGGCCCCTCATCATCACTGCAAAAGGGTTAGAGTCTATTACACCCACTTCCTAAAAAGGGACAACCCACTCCATTTGGAGCCTCCTGAGGGCAGGCACAGGGGGCATTTTTCTCCCCACCGCTAGGTTAGTTCTCCACTGGTGATCTGAGGTGATCTGTAAGAATGCAGATGAGGGCTGGCATGATGGTGCAGGCCTATGATCCCAGCACTAGGGAGGCTGAGGCAGGAGGACTGCCAGGAGTTTGAGGCCAGCCTGGGTTACAGTGTATTTAAGGCCAGACTAAATTACAGAGGGAGACCCTGGCTCAAACAAACAAAGCAGCAGAAACTGGATATGGCAGCACACCTATAATTCCAGTGCTCTGGGAGGCTAAGGCAAGAAGATTGCAGTTTTGAGCCTAGCCAGGGCAATTTAGAGACTTAAAAAGATACTATCTCAAAATTTAAAAAAAAAAAAACAAAACCATTGGGGATATAGCCCACTTCAAAGGCTTTGGGTTCAGTTCCCAGTACTGGGAAGGAAAAAAAAGACCAGCTCAGTGAATGAATGACATATATGGTTCCCAGCCCTACCTTTCAAGATAATCCACTCTGAGTGACTGACATTCCAGGCCCTGGTTCTCACCTTTCTGGAACTACTGTCACAGGGGAAGATGCGGTCCTCGATTCTCTCCCCACACGCCCTTCGGAAAGAAAATCTGGCAAGAGCAGAAAGGAGTGAACTGACAGTCTTACACTCATCATCACACACCCTCCCAACACACGCACGCACCTGCCTCCTCCTCCGAGTCCTCAGCCAAGGGGGGCCTGGTTGTGTGAGCATCTCCTGGGACCCTGGGCGTCTCCTCTATGGTGAGTGGGCCCCGGGAAACCACGGGCAGGGGCACACCCAGGCGACAGTACTGGCAGGGCAAGTCAGCCAGGAGGATCAGTTCATGGTCCCTCAGACGGTGACTTGCCCCGGGGCTCAGGACCTTAGGTGGCCTCAGGATTTGGGTACCATTGAGGCTCCCACAGTCCTGAAGGACAGGAGCCTTGTCTTGTGCTGAGATTTCAATCACTGCGTGTTGTTTGGAAATGGACGGGAAGGGCAGGGCCACAGAGCAGTCCGGCATTCGGCCTATCACGTTCTTCCCGAGGTACAGTGGGAAATCTGAAAACGAGAGAGGTTGAGAATCCAGCGTCATGAAGACCCCCAAGCACTATGACAACAGAAAGCCCTAAAGGGTGGACGTGGGGTGCACACCTGTAATCCCCGCACTTGCGACTGAGGCAGGAGGGTCGCTGTGAGTTTGAGGCCAGCCTGGGCTACAAAGTGAGTTTGAGACCAGCCTGAACCACAGAGGGAAAACCTGTCTCAAACACACACACACACACACACACACACACACACACACACACAC
>NW_004955583.1:704749-705396 GCF_000276665.1 Chinchilla lanigera
CCGCGGGGCCAGGCTCGGCGACGCGGCCGGCGGCCCGGGGCTCACTGCGCTCCCCCCGCAGTTCTGGGAGGTGATCAGCGACGAGCACGGCATCGACCCCACCGGCACCTACCACGGGGACAGTGACCTGCAGCTGGACCGCATTTCCGTGTACTACAATGAAGCCACAGGTGAGGGCAGAACCCTGGGAGGCCCGGGTCGCGCTTCCTCTCGCGTTTGTTCGGGGTCCCTTTGCATTCTTGGGGTCCACTTTCCCGTTTGAATGAATTCAGCATCTTTTGCCTTTTGAGGGATTGGGTGAGGAGGTGTCCGTGGCTGGCTCTACTGCCACCTGGTGGCAGAGCGTGGGATTACCTACATCCCATTTCCGAACCAGCTTTCATACATCTGCTTGATCCCTTGTAGGTGGCAAATACGTTCCTCGCGCTATTTTGGTGGATCTAGAACCTGGGACCATGGATTCTGTCCGGTCTGGTCCTTTTGGCCAGATCTTCAGACCAGACAACTTCGTTTTTGGTGAGTTCTACAGAGGGTATAGTGGGGAACATAATTTCAGCCTACTTGGGTGGGAGAAGACAGCAGAGATTAGGATCTTATTGTGCTAGGGATGGAGAGCTGTGAGGTGTTTTGGGTTTTTTTTGTTTTTG
>NW_004955583.1:705496-708619 GCF_000276665.1 Chinchilla lanigera
TTTTTTTTTTGGTGGTACTGGGGATTGAACCCAGGCCCTTCTCATTGAGCTACAACCCTGGCCCTTTTTAGTTTTTATTTTGAGACAGCATCCTGCTAAATTACTAAATTGCCCATGCTAGAACTGAACTTGTGATCCTCCTGCTTCAGCCTCCTAGAGCGCTAGGATTGTGGGTGCACACCGCCACACCTGCCTCCATTTTAATCACATTAAGTGTAAAGTTCAGTGGCACTAAGTATACACTGCCGTACAACCATGGCCAAAACCCATCTTCAGACTGCCTGTGCTGTGTTACTAGAGCACAAATCCCTCCTAGCAAGCTCAGGGCTCCAGCCTGGTCCAGTCAACTCAGCTGTCCCCACCCTGCCACCTTCTCCATATGCAGTAAAACAATTTTCAGATTTCCTTGAAATGTGTTTCTTCTAATACTATCCATGAAAAGAGACCCATCCAACCTTTCAGTACCTAACACCCTGACCTTTTTCTGGTCCATAGGTACCGCCAAACACACGCAGCCGCCCAACAGGCTCCAAACTACACCCAGAGGATTCACTGGCTCTCTCTGTCTCCTCCTCTTCTTCAGCAGCCCAGTCTATGGTCTGGGTGTCTTCCATGGCCTGTAAAAGACATATACTGCCATCACTGCAATCACTGGTTTGCACACGTGGTGTCCAAGGAAGATGGTACCTGGAGTAAACCTGGGGAGTGATGGAAGCTGATGCTTCTCTTTCCATCAGTCATTCTGTTGTTATGCTTCTAAGAAGTTTAAATAAAATTTTGGTCTTTTTTTGTCTTTTTTGAGACAGGGTCTCACTATGCAGTTCAGGCTGGCCTTGAGCTCATTTTATAGCCCAGGCCAGTCTTGAATTTGCAACAATCCTCCTGCCTCAGCCTTCCAAGTGCTGGGATTACATGTGTGTGCGACCACACCCGGCTAAATAAAATTTGGGGGGGCTGGGGATTTATCTCAGCGGCACAGTGCCTGCCTGGCAAGAGCAAGGTCATGAGTTCAATTCCCGGTACCAGAAACAAAACAAAACAAAACAAAAAACAATTCCTGGTACCAGAAAAAAAAACAAAAAAAGAATAAAGAAAAAAAGAGAAAATTTTGAAGCCAGCTGTGGTTGCTCATGCCTGTAATCCTAGTAATCAGGAGGCCAAGGTAGGCTTGCCACAAGTTCAAGGCCAGCCTGGACTATGCACTACATACTGAGACCTTATCTCAAAAAAATAAAAAATAGCCAGATGTGGTAGTGCTGGCCTGTAATCCCAGTACTTGGAAGGCTGAAAGAGGAGGATCGCTGAGTTTGAGGCCAGCCCGGGCTACATAGTAAGTTCAAATCTAGCATAAACTACATAACAAGACTTTGTCTCAACCTCCCTCAAAATAAAAAATAAATGAACAGAATTCTGAAAGCCAGGCTTGGTGGTACATACCTGTAGTTGCATTTACTTGGGGGGCTGAGGCAGGAGGATCATGCAAGCCCAGGAGTTTGAGACCAGCTGGGAAAACAGCAAGATGGTGTCTCAAAAATTTTTTGGTAACTCATCGACAGAGTACTGGCCTAGAATCTACAGGGTCCTGTGTTCAATCCCCAGCATTGCAACAATTTTAAAAAAAACTTATTTATGTTTTTTTTTTAAAGAGGGTTTCACTATTTAGTCCAGGCTACCCTTGAACTCACTGTGTAGCCCAGGCTGGCCTCAAACTCACAGCAATCCTCCTGTCTCAGCCCGCCTGAGTGCTGGAATTATAGGCGTGTGTACACCACCATGCCTGGCAAAGAAGTTTTTTTAAAAAAACACTGTTATGTACAATATTTTCCATTCTCTCTCTAGTTTTTACATGCTAATTTGCAGCTTACTAAGTTAATTTTACTACCCACTACTGAGTGACAGCCCATAGTTTGAAAAACAATATCCTCAGCCAGGCCTGCTGGCTCACGCTTGTAATCCTAGCACTTGCGAGGCTGAGTTAGAAGACTCACTGTGGGTTGGGCATGGTGGTGCATGCCTGTAATGGGTGCACTGAAGGATTGGAATTCAAGTCCAGCCTGGACTACAAAGTGAGCTCAAGGCCAGCCTGAACTGCATAGCGAGACCCTGTCTCAAAAAGACAAAAAAAGAAAATTAAAAAAAAGACTCACTATGTACTCAAGGCCATCGGGAGTACACAGTTGAGTTGAAGGCAGCCTGAATTACATGGGGAGACCCTGTTCAAACTAAACAACCCCCTCCCCAATTTTGCTAACACACGCCAAGCATGTGTTGAGCACTGTGCTGTACCAGGCATAGCAGTCATGCTTGGGCATTCAGGGAACTTGTGCCAAAACACTTGGGTAATACGGCAGGTACGTGGATATACAGTAATACACACGCTGCTAACTTTCAGTCCCATGCTTCTTTACCGTGCACTTTACCAGACCACCTCGTGTAATCGGGCTAAGGCACAAAGAACCATAATATAAGATCATATGTAAAGTGTTGAACACTAATGTACTTTATATTGACCCCACCTCCCTCAGCCCCCCACCCCCGTTCTGGGGATTGAACTCAGGACATTTTGAATGGAGCTACATGTTCCCAGCCCTTTTAAAATTCTGAGTGAAGGTCTTGCTAAATTGCCCAGGCTGGGCATCAGCGTGCAATTCTCCTGTCTCGGCCTCCCAGCATGCTGGGATTGCAGGTGTACTCCACCATGCCTGTACTGACTGACTCATCTAATCTTCTCAAGAACCTTGTAAGGGTGGCGTTATTCTTTACTTCTCCAAATAAAGAGACTCCAACGGGGGCTGGGGATTTAGCTCAGCGGCAAAGCGCCTGCCTGGCAAGCACAAGGTCGTCAGTTCAATTCCTGGTACCAGGAGAAAAACAAAAACAAAAAAAGCAAAAAAAAAAAAAGATTAAAAAAAGAGACTCCAACGTAGATGGGTTACGGGACTCACCCAAAGTCACCCAGACAATCTCTAACCTGCTTAATATTCTCTTATGGTTTCCCACGCCCACAGCACAAAATAAAACCCAAACTCCTCAGGAGGACCTCTTGCCCCGCGCCCCTGCCGCGCCCGGCCCCCGGGCCCGTTATCTGCGCTCCAGGCGGCTGCGGCGCGCCGGGCCCGGCTC
>NW_004955583.1:713559-721361 GCF_000276665.1 Chinchilla lanigera
TTTTTGTTTTTTTGAGACAGGGTCTCACCATGCAATTCAGTCTGACCTTGAGCTCATTTTGTAGCCTAGGCTGGTCTCAAACTGGCAAAGATCCTCCTGCCTCAGCCTCCCAAGGGCAGGGATTACAGGTGTGTAATCCCACCATGTCCAGCAAAGAGCTGTGTTCTGAAGTGGGGGTGGAGGTGGTGCCTGGCTCTTTGGGTAGATTCTGGGGAGTCTCCACTACAGGTAAGAAAGGAAACTAGGTCAGTTATAGCAGAGGTTGAAGGTTAGAAAAATCATGTCTTCCACACCTTGCACACTAAGCTTTCTTCTTGACCCCATTCCAGGTCAGTCAGGGGCAGGCAACAACTGGGCCAAGGGCCACTACACAGAGGGGGCTGAGCTGGTGGACTCAGTCCTGGACGTCGTGCGGAAGGAGGCCGAGAGCTGTGACTGCCTGCAGGGCTTCCAGCTGACCCACTCGCTGGGGGGCGGCACCGGCTCGGGCATGGGCACCCTGCTCATCAGCAAGATCCGCGAGGAGTACCCAGACCGCATCATGAACACCTTCAGCGTGGTGCCCTCGCCCAAGGTGTCCGACACCGTGGTGGAGCCCTACAACGCCACCCTCTCTGTCCATCAGCTGGTGGAGAATACAGACGAGACCTACTGCATCGACAACGAGGCGCTGTACGACATCTGCTTCCGCACCCTCAAGCTGACCACACCCACCTATGGGGACCTCAACCACCTCGTCTCCGCCACCATGAGCGGCGTCACTACCTGCCTGCGCTTTCCTGGCCAGCTGAACGCAGACCTGCGCAAGCTGGCCGTGAACATGGTGCCCTTCCCGCGCCTGCACTTCTTCATGCCCGGCTTTGCCCCACTTACCAGCCGCGGCAGCCAGCAGTACCGGGCCCTCACCGTGCCCGAGCTCACCCAGCAGGTCTTCGACGCCAAGAACATGATGGCCGCCTGTGACCCGCGCCACGGCCGCTACCTCACGGTGGCCGCTGTCTTCCGGGGCCGCATGTCCATGAAGGAGGTGGACGAGCAGATGCTAAACGTGCAGAACAAGAACAGCAGCTACTTCGTGGAGTGGATCCCCAACAACGTGAAGACGGCCGTGTGCGACATCCCACCGCGCGGCCTCAAGATGGCAGCCACCTTCATCGGCAACAGCACGGCCATCCAGGAGCTGTTCAAGCGCATCTCGGAGCAGTTCACGGCCATGTTCCGCCGCAAGGCCTTCCTGCACTGGTACACGGGCGAGGGCATGGACGAGATGGAGTTCACCGAGGCCGAGAGCAACATGAATGACCTGGTGTCCGAGTACCAGCAGTACCAGGACGCCACTGCAGAGGAGGAAGAGGATTTCGGGGAGGAGGCCGAAGAGGAGGCCTAAGCCGGAGTCCCCTGTCACCTCAGGCTCCTTACTTCCTCAGCCGCCTTCCGCTGCCCCTCTCCTTCACAATTTGTTTGCTGCCTCTATCTTGTTTTTTTTTTCTTTTGGGGGTGTAGAACAGTGCCTGGCACATAGTAGGCACTCAATAAATACTTGTTTGTTGGATGTCTCTTCTTTCTCTCTGCTCTGGCAAACCTAGACCTCTTGTCATTGTAGGTGACCCTGTATTTTCTGCTGGCACCCACTTTTCACATGTGTCCAGTTAACATTCCTGTTCTCAGAATCCCCAAGATAGCTGGGTCTCTTCCAAATCCCCTTTAAAGCCAGCCAGGTGCTAAAAACCCATGGAACAGCCACCATCAGGCAGAGGGTGGTGGTCAGCTTGGGGGAGGGGGTGGGACTTCCATTCCAGGACAGGTGGGAAAGGGGAACCCAGGCTTTCCATGCCCACCTTAGCCCTGGAGACAGGTGCACAGTATTAGCTGCACGTCCTGTACCTCTGTCCAGAGCGTGTGTTTCCCTTCGCAGAGCCTGCCGCCCTCCAAAGCACCCCTCCTACCTTCCATCCCGGAGGGAATCTCAGCCAAGGTGTCAGGAGGTGCACACCCCACCTTCTTGCTCTGGTCACTTCCTGGGGCAGGAGGGGCCCTCTTTGTGGTATCTCTTGCTATTGCCCTCACCCTTGATTTTGTCCTGTCCTACACTTGATTTCTATTTTGTGTTGAAGTTGCTTTTTTTCATATTGAAAAGAGACATTGCCCCGAGCGCCAAAAATAAATGGGAATTCAGAAAACCAGCTGCGGTATGTGTGCTCATTGAGGGAGGACGGCCTGTGCAGGTGCAGGGCCTAAGTTCAGTTACAACACTGGTCCCCTCAAAAGCCTCATCCTCCCTTCAGCCCACCTTGCCCTCCAGCACCAGCTACATGTCAGGCTTGGATAAGCATATGCTCAGAAGCAGGATCTTGGGATGGGAGGTGAGGCCCCTGGGGAATGTCCGTGCATTATCTGCATCTCGGGAGCTTTTTGAGACAGGGTCTTGTTAGAAAGCTCATAGGTGAACTTCCAGTGATCCTCCTGCTTCAGCCTGCTGAGTGCTGGGGTTACTCCAAGAAATTCACATTGAATATTAGAGACAGAAAACCCCTGGTATGCCCTTTCCAGTACTGTGGCCCATCCAAGGTCCCTTTGGGTTTCTCTGATCCTTTAAGCTCTGCCAAGAGCCCAGAAGATCCAAGGAAATGCTACCTACCTCACGCCCAAAGATGTGTCAGAGCTACCCCTAGAAGCTTCCTTAGCCCTCCGTATCCAGCCATTGTGAGAAAATGTGGGAAAGCTAGGCACACAGCTCAATGATAAAGCACTTGCTTAGTGTCTAAAAAAGGCCCAGGTTCAATTCTCAGCACCACTATAAAGGAAATACTTTTTTTTTTTTTTTTTTTGAGACAGGTTGTCTATGTAGTTCGGTTGGCCTCAGACTCTTCGGCCATCCTCCTGCCTTGGGAGTGCTGGGATTACAGGTGTGCACTACCACAGCCAAAAAGTAGCAGCTGTACTGAACATGTAGCAGGTGTTTTTGGTCATTCTCTAGGGAATGGCCTAACACCTCCAGTAGTATTCACACTGTAATACTACAAAGCGTAACAAGGCTACCTAGCATTCACATTGTAATAAGCATTGTAAGTAGAGGCGTTTTTTGGTACTGGGGATGGTCTAGGGCCTTTGTACTGAATCATGCCCCCAGGCTTTTGTCACAGAGACAAGGTCTTGCTAACTGTCTCAGCCCTCAGTGCTAGGATTCCGGTCTGCACCTCCATCCCTGGCTGAGAGAGGACCTTAAAGGGGCCATGCACAGGTTACGAGCAGACACTGAGCCATTCTGTATGTGGGCATCCAGGGAGGCTGTATTTACTACTGTCACATGGCTATGACTTCAGTAATTCCACGAACGAATGCAATTCTCAACACTACTTCCACCATAGCCCACTTTTCTGACCAAAGACAACTTTTGGGGAAAAAAATGAACAGTTTTTTCAGTGTTCACAGCTCTGAACAGTGCAAGGAGAACTTGTTCTAGTGAACTAGAGGTGCAGCTAGTGCTACTAGAACTTCTCGAAGTCTAGAAAGCCGATTGGTGTAAGGGGCTGCACTGCAGCATTCACGTTCGCTTTGTTATTGCTGCTTTTTGGTACCAGGACTCACACTCACGACCTCGCACTTGCCAGGCAGGCGCTTGTGCCACTGAGCTGTATCCCCAGCCCCAGTGTTCACTTCGGGTTGGTTCGGTTTTATTACCTTTCTTAAGGAACAGAACTTGCTGACAGCAGTTTATTTGGCAGGTACCTCCAGACTGGCCTCCCATCTCAGGCAAGAAAACCACAGAAAGCAGGGTGCACCTGGTTCAGGTAGGAACTCACATACATCGGGGTGGGGCAGCCTGTGGACCCTGGCATCCAGGCAGTGTTGCGGGGAGGCAGCCCCAACCCAGGCAAGGCACAGGCTGTGTGAGGAGTGACGAGGGACCCCACTTTCAGAGGACATGCTAAGGAGGTCACTGGGGGGCGTGCAACAGCAGGGCCAATCAGGCAACCGAGCCCTGCAAAGGAGCAGCTGAGGGCTCAGGCCGTCCTCAAGGGTTTACTGTTCACCTGGGGAAAGACAAGAGGAGGTGACACCTGGGCAGTGGGGACTCCGCCCCCCCAGCCCCCCCTGGGACCATGCCATCCCAGAGGCTTCTGTCTGGTGCCCACTTCAGCACCTTTATACGTGCTCTAACGCTAGTTTGACTTAAAACAGAAGATCTGTGGACGCGCACGGATCTGGTGACCTGGTGACCGGCCCGCGGGTGCTGCTCCGCGCTGGGCCGCCGCGTCTGGGGCACAGGCGCGCGCACCACGCCCCTCACCTGGGCGATGCTGACGCCCGTGAGTCTCTCCACGCTCTCGGGCAGGCGGCTCAGGATGTCCAGCACCTCCCCAGTCACTTTGGCGGCCCCCATGGCCCCACTCCCGCTGGACACCAGCGTGATCTTCTTGGCTGAGGTCAGGGGGCCGCTGATCTCCTCCGCCACCTGGCAGAGGACGGGGCCGCTGAGTGCCGCGCTCTGCCCACGCAGCCCGCAAGAGGACCCGCATCCCACGGACCCTTGCTCCCGGACGTTAATTCCCACCAGTCGTTTACGGCCCCTGGCTGGCTCCGTTCCTCTCTCACTGGCTGCTCAGGGCCCAGTCCCGGTCCCTCTGTCCCGCCACCCACACCCGCCCCACACCTGGGGCAGCTTTTCCAGCAGCATGTCCAGCTGCGCCGCCTCCTGGTACAGCTGGAACGCTTCTGCCTTCTTGGCCATCTGCTCAGCCTCGGCGCGGGCGCGGGCCCCGATGGCGAAGGCCTCGGCTTCCCCGCGCATCTGAGTCGGGACAGGGACCCGTGTGAAGGCTGGGACGCCGGGCGTGGCGGCGCGCCTGGGGACCCAGCACTGCGGGAGGCTGAGGCAGGCGGATCGCTGAATTCAAAGCCAGCCTGGGCTACACGGCGAGACCCCGTCTCAAAAAGAAACCCAGTCCCCTCAGCGAGCCTGCCTGCGCACGCTGGGGGAGCCTGCCTAACTCACCCGCACGGACTCTGCTTCGGCCTCTGCCTGCATGATCAGCTGGGACCTGGGCAGGGGAAAAGCGCGGCGCGATGAGGGGAGCCCGGGCCCCGGGAGAGGGCGCGGCCGGGCGGGCAGGCCTCACCTCTCGGCCTCGGCGAGGCGCTCCAGCCGGTAGCGCTCGGCCTCGGCGGGCTTGCGCACCCGGGCCTCCAGCTCCTTCTCGCGGCGCGCGATCTCCTGCTCCTGCAGCGCCACCTGCTGCGCGCGCTCCACCACCTGCACCTGCACGCGCTGCTCCTCGATCTGCTGCTTGGTCTTGGCCACCTGGGGGCGGGGCGCGCGTCAGGGCGGACCCCGCCCCCCAGCCGCGCCCTTCACCGAGCCGACCACCGAGCAGATCCGGACGCACGGGGAGAGGCCGCAAAGGCAGCGGTACAAACGCAAGAGGGAAAAGCGAAGAAGCAAGACTCTTTCCCCGGCCACCGGGGGAGAAGCAAGGGCAGCGACCAGCTTCCTTCCAGGGCGGTGCGCATTTGCGAGACCCGCAAGCCTGCAATTCCTCTTAGATTTCACCTATTTATTTGCATACTGAGGACTGAACCCAAGCGCTGCGTCCTCAGCCCTTTCTATTTTTTGTTCTGTGACATACTAAATTGTTCAGGCTGGGCTCCAACTCGTGCTCCGCCTGTCTCAGCCTCCCAGAGTGCTGGGACGGCAGGCCAATTTCAGTCTTTGTCTCGTTAGTACCAGGAATCGAACTCAGGACCGCGTGCTTGCCAAGCACGGCGCTGTGCCGCTGAGCTATATCCCCGGCCCAAAAATTGCCAAACTTTTTTTTTTTTTTGGTACCGGGAATCAAACTCAGGACCTTGCGCTTACCAGGCAGGCGCCGTGCCACCGAGCTATAGCCCCGGCCCCCAATTTCATTCCTATTCCCTAGAGTTGTTCTGGATCAGGAGGCTCTGGCCAGGACGGTGCAGGAAGAGGGTCAAACCTCTCCTGCGCCTTCACACGCGCTCCGCAGGCTCGGGCCCCATAGCGGGGTGCGGGTCTCACCAGAGCGAGACAGTGCCTTTGCCCGACGTGGTCCATCTGTCCGCTCCAGGTGTGGCCCCCTGCGCTGCCTTCAAGCTTCTAAATCTGCCCCAAACTGACCCGCTGCCTTAGCCTAGGCGGGCTGCACGGTCCCCTCCTGTATGGGGCCCGTGTACTCTACCCACCCAGCTTCCTGTCCGCTGTGGTGAAACTTCACCCGCAGAAAGCACGAAGTCATTTTCCCCCCTAATCTTGCATCTCTGAGATTACTCTGTCTCTGAATGGGTTCACCGAGTACAGGCTGCTACAGCAGAGCTGATTTCCCAAGGGGATTTTTGCAGGTGTGGCGTCTTTGGAAGTCTTAAGTCTTCTGGATGCATAGCCTTTTGTTTTGTGTGAGATCCGTCCCTTCCTAGAAGTTTTTGGACTTTTTTTCTCTCTCAGGGCTGGGGATCAAACCCAGAACCTTGCACACACGAGGCAAACCCTCTACCTCTGATCTGCATCTCCAAGCTGCCTCTAATATTTCTATCTTTACTAATTTTTCCATTTTAAAACATTCTGAAAATTTTTTTATTTTTTTTCAGGTACCAGGGATCAAACTCACGACCTTGCGCTTGCTGGGCAGGTGCTGTGCCACTGAGCTAAATCCCCAGCCCCCTGAAAAAATTTTTAATATTTCACTTCCAACGTGAGTTGTTTCCTATTTCTACCATCTTGCTAGTTTTTATGTACTTTTTTTGGTCTTTTCGACAGAGGGTCTCACTATGCAGCTCAAGATGGCCTCGAACTCACAGCGATCCTCCTGCCTCAGCCTCCGCAGTGCTGATGTTACAGGCTGCACGCCACACCTGGTTTCATGTGCTTTGTTTCTGTTGTTTTGATTTTTTTGTTTTGTTTTTGTTTTTGGTTTGTTTCTGGTACCGGGAATCAAACTCAAGACCTCGAGCTGGGCAGGCAGGCGCTGTGCCCCTGAGCTAAATCCCCAGCCCATTTTGATTTTCTGAATGTGAACTCTTCACCACTCTTCCTTTTCTTCTGGTGCCGGGAACTGAACCCAGGGCCTTGTGCGTGCTGGGCAAGTGTCTGACAACTAAGCTACCTCCCCAGCCCTTTAGTGAGGTGGGGTCTCTCACTGGCTCGGGCAGGCTGGCCTCGCACTGGTGAGCTCCCGCGGCCAGGCCCTAGAGGCGCGGGACACCACGTGAGGCTCTTTAAGCGTTCTTCCCCGGGAATAGTAGCACAGTGTGTGTCCTTGCAGTCCCTGTCTGTTGTGGCTGTGGTCTCTGTCTCCCAAGCTGGGGGTCCCTCTGCTAGCAGGGCCCAGGTTTGTGTGCCCACAGTGGGCGGGGCCTGAACCAGGAAGCGGCTCTAAGGAGGTGGGGCAGCTGCTGGGCTTTGGGCTTTACTCAGGGTTACTAGAGCAGATCAGTACCGAGGAACCGCTCACTCTGGGTATTTACTTACTCACTTTGCGACAGTGGGGATTCAATCCTGCGCCCCGGCCCTGAGCTCCGTCCCCAGCCTTTTTTTTTTTTTTTTTTTAATAATTAGAAACACTCCCCCCTCCCGTCTGAGGATTTAACCCAGTGCCTTTGCAATGAGCTATATTCCCAGTCCTTGATTATTTATTTGGGACAGCGTCTCACTACGTAGCCCAGGCTGGCCTTGAACTGGCAATCCTCTTGCCTCAGCCTCAGCTGAGATGGGTATGTGCCACCACACCTGGCTTGATTTTTTTTTTTGGACAGAACCTTCCTAAACTGCCCAAGACTGGGCTTAAATCTTC
>NW_004955583.1:721461-725038 GCF_000276665.1 Chinchilla lanigera
TCCTCGACCCCACGCTGCAGGGGGCCCCCTCGCGGCCCCGCGTCGCCCTGTGTCCCCCGCCCACCGCGCGCCGCCGCCGCCGGGCAAGGAGGACCCTCACGTTCTAAAAAGCTCATTTCCAACCTAAATTTCCAAATTACCTCCGCCCAGTCGGACCCAAGGCACGCCCCCCTCCCGCCCTCTGGAGGAGTCAAGATGGTAGCGGAGGAACCGCGGGTGAGGTCCCCAGAACTCACCTATTTGAGTCTCCGCGCGCGCCACCACTAACGGTCGCCACCAGGGTGGCGCGAGCGCCGAGCCGAAAGGAGCCGACGCGCTGATTGGCTTCTGTCGGTGTCTTTCACAGCTTGCTGTGCGCTGATTGGTGAAGCTTCAAGCGTTCAGGCACAAAGCCCCCCTCCGTCCCAACCCGCCCCCTTCCTCTCGAAGTCCAGGCTGTTCCGGCGACTGAGAGCCGTTAACCGCAGCATATCGTGATTGGTCAACTCCAAGGACAACCCACCACCGGTTACCGCCCAACGCCCACTTCCCGCGCAGATTTGCTATCCATTACCAGAGAGTCTGGCGCCCGAGGCTTGCCGCGGCTAGAAGGGCTGTACCATAGATGTCATGCACTGCGTCTGACGTGGCCAGAGCGTCCTTCTTCGGTCCTCCAAGACATGGTGTTCGCTGACTCATGAGAAATGAAAGCGGATTGCCGGTTGCAGTCGTGGCTGGAGGCTGCAGTTTGGAAAACAGCCCGTAGGCGTGGCGCTTGAGGACTCCTCATTGCAGTGGAATTTCATTTCGCTTTGATTTGGCTTGTTTAGTAGAAGTCATGTTATTCCTGAGAAATAGCCCTGACGGACATTTTGAGGTCATTTCCCCTAAATGGGCAATCCTAAAGAAAATGTTTGTAGGCAAACAGAAAACTGGTTTGGTAAAAGTCCTTACCTTTCGAGGGACGAGGGAAAAATGATAAAATCGTTATTTCATAACAAGACATGAGAAGAATGGTAAGAATGTGACGTGTATATAGGAAGCTCTTTCCTTTTTTTTTTTTTTATTTGTCTTTTTGAGACAGGGTCTCGATATGCAGTTCAGGCTGGACTTGAGTCCACTTTGTAGTCCAGACTGGCCTCGAACTCGCAAGGATCCTCCTGCCTCAGCCTCTCTACTGCTGGGATTACAGGCATATACCCCCACGCCCGGCTAGGAAGCTCTTTCCTAATAATTATCTCAGCTATTTCCACAACAACCAAATAGCTTCAGTAGATCTTACAAACGAGATCTGTAAAACTATGGGAAGTTAAATGTGTAGGTTCCTGTAGCTAATGTAAGATAGAGACAAACTGAACACAAATCACCTGAGTTCCGAGCTTTTCCCATTAATACATGACTGCTTGTATCGTGGGCATGCCCCCTACAACACAAAAGATTCTACTTGAAATGAGTGTAAGGGTCTTGCAGAACTCAATGTTCCCTTAAGCGACGTACAAATGTGTGTTCATGGGTGTATTTAGTGTGAATTAACAATGACCTTGGCAACACAGCTGTATTACAGTGCTTAACACCCCTTCATTATTTATCCTTTTCTCAACAAACTGCAGTATCCTAGAGGACAAGGAGCTAATTTTTAATCATTTTGTGTTTTTGCTTATTGCTTCGGTGGCCACTTACTATCTTTGAAATGAGTGAATTCTGGGAAGGAGATGTGTTGCCCATCCAATTTACCCCCTCTTCTCCTTAAATCCTGAGACTACATTGGCCACTCCTGGTCAGTGAAATCAGCTCACTGAAAAACTACCGACCTCATCAAAGTGTCTGAAAGAGAAGGCTGGAAAAACACTAATACTCTATCAGGGCATCTCACCTACATCGTTCCCTTTTGATGAGATGACCAAATAATCTTCACATTCTGTCCTAAGGCCCGGAGTCCCTAAATGCACGGAGACGTCTGGCTTCACAAATTCTAGATCTCAGAATCTCTAAAATATTCAACTCATTCTTTGAACAAACCCTGCAGACATCTCTATTCTGAAAACCCCGTGCTGCAATTTTGTTTCTCTTTTGATTGAAACAGTATCACTCGAAAAACCCCAAGGCAACCGGAGGACAATCGCGTCCTTCTTCCTGAGGTATGGGGGTGGGGTGGGGGGGTCCACTGTTCTCTGAAGTTCATGCCGTGGGTCACCAAAGGACGGGATGCTGTGTACCAGAGCAGGGTGCCACACTTGTCGCGTTTTCGCTGAGCTAAGCTGTAGTCTTCTCCCGAAAGCTTCCGCAGCGGGGAGTTTTCAGGGCGTGCCTACCCCACCTCCCAACTCACGGCTCTCCAGACTTCCCAATTCCTGTATCCCCCAAAATATTTTGTGCTTGCAAATTAAGAAAAAAGAAAAACTTCAGTATGGAGGAAAGCAATTTTCACCATGGTCATTTTTCGTTAAAAAATAAGAAAACGACAAAAAAGAAAAAAATCAAGCACCCACCCATTCCTAAGTTCATTTTACAGCGTGGACAACAATAGAGGACTACAACTCCCAGAGAGGACTGCGCTCGGCCGCCGCGCAGCACCAATGGGCGCCTGGTACATGACCAGCGCTGACCAATCAAGGCTCGGCTCGGAGAGGCTTTGTCTTCCTACCCGGGCGCGGGCGCAGATCTCCCGCCTCCTAGCCCCGCGCACGCGCACGCGCGCCCCGCCCTGCCCGCCTTCCCTCCTTCGCCCTCCCCTCTGCTCTGCCTCTCAGAATCTTCCTGCCGTCGCGTTCGGATCTCGCTGCTCCATCCTGCGGGGCACGTTCCATCCTTCCAGCCCGCGACCAGCAAAAGAAAAAAGCCTACATATTTTCTTGCCCCGTATATTCCTGGAGGCGAGCAAAACAAGTTAATTTTGACCATGAGGGAAATCGTGCACATCCAGGCCGGCCAATGTGGCAACCAGATCGGGGCCAAGGTAAGACAAAAGCCTCTCGCTTCCGTTTCTTCTTAGCACGGGAAACCCGGACTTAAACGGGAAGGACAGTTGTGGGGCGTTTGCAGTCCATCCGCACGCCTGCTCCCCCGCAGGTTTTTCACATGGGAATATAATAGTCATTTGTAGCTTGCCGCTGGTTTTGAACAATGGGGCGTTTTTCTCCTCGGCAGCACGTTTTCGGGCAGCTGTACCCGGACTGGTGGGGTCCGGGGCACGCGGAGTCTCCTGATGGCCCGAGGCCGGGAGGAAGCTGCCCGAGACAAAGCGAGCGAAGTCCCCATGTGCACCCCCTGCCCCGCCCGGGCGCGCAGCTCCCGAGCGAAGCTGCGGGGCGCGGGCGCCCCAGGCGCACAAAGGATCGGGGCGCCCGCGCGGCCTCGGGTCCCGAGGGGCGTTCCCGCGGTCTTTGTGGCGCGAAGAATAATAGGGGGTTACCGGGAGTTTTTTCATTGCCCCTCACGAGGGTCGTTGTACAGCGAGGACAGGAAAAAGCAGAGAGCGCGGGGGAGCCCTTTTTAGCGGGTCCATCCCCCCCATTTGGGGGAGAGCCAGCGAGGAGGGACGCCGGGGAAGGGAGCAAATTCCGAGGCCACGGGGATTTTTTTTTTTTTTTTTTTTTTT
>NW_004955583.1:726288-729924 GCF_000276665.1 Chinchilla lanigera
GGACAGAACCTTCCTAAACTGCCCAAGACTGGGCTTAAATCTTCACTTTTCCTGCCGTACAGAATACTTTTTTTTTTTTTTTTTTTAAATTTTCACAGGGTTTCACTGAATTGCCCAGGCTGGGGTCAAATGTGTAATCCTACCTCAACCTCCCAATTGCTGGAATTATAGGCATGACCCATCACACCTGGCTCAATTCTGAATCTTTAAGCCTTTCCTTTTTGTTTTTGAGACAGTGTTTCACTGTAAATTCAGACTGGCCCCAAACTCTTTTCTTTTTTTTTTTTTTTTGGTTTTTTGGAGACAGGGTCTCACTATGCAGGTCAGGCTGGCTTGAGCTTACTTTGTAGGCCAGGCTGGCCTCAGACTCGCAACGATCCTCCTGCCTCAGCCTCCTGAGTGCAGGGATTACAGGGGTGCACCACCATGGCTGGCTCTGTTCCGCTTTTAACAACGTCTTATTATGTACCAGATACTGTTCCAGTACTTACGAAATCAGGATTCATTATCAAATATCTATTTTGTGCCTCCTTGTTTTGGAGGTGAGGGCTGAGTATGAACGACACGCAAGAGTCTTGCTTTCATGGCGCTTATGTTACAACACAGGAAGCAGCCAGGACAGCCAGGCCTGGTGGTGCAAGGCTGCAAGGCTGCAAGGCCAGCTATAGGGAAGCTGAGTAGGAAGGGCAGTCCCAGGCCTGAAGCCGCAGGAGAATTCCAAGCACAGTGAGAAGCTACTGGAGAACATGAAGCGGGGAGTGCCGGAGCCCAGGCTGCATGTCTATGGGGACCAGTCTAGCTGCCCTGTGGGAAACACAGTACACTGGCGAAAGAGGAGGCAGCCAGGTGTGGCAGAGCCGTCTGTAATCCCAGCACTCTGGGAGAGGACTGCAGCATACAGAGCAAGACCTTGTCACAAAAACAACAAACAAAATCTGAGCAGAGCTCTCCCAGTCCGACCCCTTCACTGGCCGGTAAGGAAAGCCATGCCAAGAAGGCTAAAAACTGCTCTGGTTTGGACCAGTGAACCCCAAAGGACCACATTTTAATGGCTTGGTCCCCCAAGGCTGTGCTACTGGGAGTAATAGAACGCTTACAAGGCGGGGTGCAGCGGCAGTGCCCTGCATCATGGGGTATGGCGTGAAGACCTCCGGACCCGGCCTTCCTTGCTGTCCTCACTCCCTGGAGGTGGGCCTGGCTGCTCCGTTATGCGCTGGAACCACAGCTCGAGGCAGCCCTGTCACCATGGACTGCACTCTGAGACTGTGAGTCAGAATATGTAAGCCTTTTCTACTTCAACCTCCAACTGCCTCAAGCATTGTGTTACAGAGACAGAAGACTGACTACACAAGGATCATGCTGACAGTTACCCAGAAGCCAGTGGTTCCGTTCTGATAATGGTCTACTGTACACACAGTCTGAACTAGAGGGCTGTTCAGGGCTCCCCCACCCTCCCCATACTGGGGATTGAACACAGGGCCTTCCCAATGATCTATATTTTCACTCTATCTTTTTCATTCTGAGACAGGGTCTCCCTAAATCTCTAAGTTACCCAGGCTGGGCCTCTGACCCTCTGGCCTCAGCCTCCCAGAGCTCTGGGACTACAGGCATGCACCACCACACCTGGCTTACTGATGCTTACTTCATTCCAGAAGGAAATACAGGGTTGGTTCCTGTGAACCTCTGGCCATAACGCATTTATCAACCAGTCAGCTTATGACCTTGCTTCATGTGTTTCTATTTAAAGAGACCTTAAACAATATGGTCAGTTCACTAAAACAGACCTGGTGGCTGACAGCCCTCCAATTCACACCCGAACCCGCACACTTTCTCCATGAAGCAGACCTCAACCTCTCGTACTGATGGGCCCTAGACAGCACTCAGCACTATGGCTGGGCTTTGGGGTTCTGAGACAGAATCTCACTGTACAGCTCGGGCTGGCCTGGAACTTCTGATCAGGCTGCTGGGACTCTAGGCGTGCTCCATCACGCCTGGCTACGTTTTTGTTTTTTACATCTTTCCTTGCACAGGAGAGACAGGTCAGAAACAGGAACCAGAACAAGCTCAGTTAGAGCGGGAGAAACGGAAGTGGCTGAGAGGTGTAGGGCAGGGGCGGTGCACCTGGCAGCGAGGCGGTCTGCCCAGTGAGCGGCTCTCACCTGAAGCTGATAGGCCAGGTCGGCCTGTGCACGGCGGGTGTTGACCTCGATGTCGTAAGCCGCCTTCTTCAGCTCATAGTCCCTCTGGGCCTTGGCCATTTCGATCTCACTCAGGTACTGAGCAGAGACCTTTTCCTGCTTGGCCTTGGCCTCCTGTAGGAGTGGGGTTCGGGCAAGAAGTCAGGGTGGAGAGGAAGCTGCTGCTGAGCTCTCCCTGCCTTCCTCACCTGGCTGAGCTGTTCCCCTGCAGCCAGCTCCACCAGCCCAGCCCAGTCCAGCCGTGCCCTCTGTTCCCTCCCCACCGGGTGACCAGCGCACCTGTGGTCCCCAAGCAGTCCCCCATCTCTCACCCGTATCCCAGCATCCCTCTTGGCCTCGGCTTCCCCGATCCGAGCATCTTTTTGGACTTGTGCTGTCCGTGCTTTCCCCAAAGAGTGCAAATAGTCCTGCGGGGAAGGGGCGCACGCCAGAGCCTTAGGGCTTAGGACACGGGAGCAGGGCGAGAGGGGTGCCCCGTCTTACCTGGTCGTCGTGGATATCCTTCAGCGTGTAGCTCACCACGCTGATGCCCATGTTGACCAGGTCGGAGGAGGCCACTTTGAAGACCTGTTCTGAGAACTTCTGTCTGTCCTTGTAGATCTCCTGGGCCGACACAGCGTGGGAGGCAGGCTCTCAGGCTGGGCCGCGCTCTCAGAGGAGGGGCACCCTGCCCGACCCTCCCGGCCGCCGCGACCCCCAGCGGCGCACCTCCACCGTCATGTGTGCCATGATGGCCCTCTGGTGGCCCTCCAGCGTCTCCAGGGCGATGTGTGCGATCTCGGCCTCCGTCTTCCCCAGGAACATCTGGCAGGCAGCCGCCAGCATCTCCTTGTTCTGCCCCTGAATCTTCACCTGCAGCAGAACAGGGGCACAGGCGGCTGGGCGGGGGCTCGGGAGGCCAGGGGCGCCCGGGAGCAGCGGCTGCTCCCGGCCAGGGAGGGAGGGGAGGCCGAGCCGGCGGCCTCGGGTGGGCGCCGGGGCTGCGCGAGCCGCACCTGGGCGATGCCCGTGACCGAGATGGGCACCCCGTGGCGCGTGTACACCTTCTCGCTCTTCACGTTGAGGGTCAGGGTGTTGAGGGAGATCCTGGGGGAACAGGAGGAGCGGCGGGTGAGCCCGCGCAGCGCGCGCACGCGGGCCGAGGCCCCCTCCCGTCCCTACCTCTGGATCTTCTGGATGCAGGGCAGGACGAAGACGCGGCCGCCGGCCACCATGACCGGGGGGCTCCGGCAGAAACCTGCGGGCGGCGGGCGAGGGCAGAGCTGGGCGCAGGCTGCGCGCCAGGGAGGGGCAGGGCAGGGCCGCGCGCAGAGCTGGGCCTGGCTAAGGAGAAAGCACTTACCCGAGACCACCATGGCCTCGTTGGGGCCACAAGTGAAAAACATGGCTCAGGCGGGGCCGCAAGAGAGAGCTCGGCTGCCGAGGCGGGTGCGCGGCG
>NW_004955583.1:730288-750089 GCF_000276665.1 Chinchilla lanigera
TCGCACCGCGGGAGAACGCGGACCGCGCGACGGAGGTCAAAGCGCGCAAGGACTCACACAGGACGCCGGTATAAACCAGGTTTATTTGTGTTCACAGAACATACTGAGCGACCCCGACCCCACGGCCCAGCGCCCCTCCCTGGAGACCCGCCGGAATCTGCGGCCCGGCCCGGCCTCCACCAACTTGCGTCTAATAAATGCCGAGACCGGCGTTCAGAGAGGCGCGCATCGCGGCCCTCGCATAAGTTACAATAAATATTACACGTCACCCGAGGATACATAAATACGCATAAATACTAATGAGGAGCAGGCAGAATAAGTTAGTGTTTCGGTCCGGGGTCCCAGTGTGGGATACGCTCGCGCGCACCAGCTCCGCCTGGTGCCTGGTTCTGGCCTCGGCGGGCGGCGCCGCTCAGAAGGAGGTCGGGTGCTGCCGCAGGAAGGCGCGCAGGTCCGGCGCGAGGTCGGCGGGCGGCGAGGTCAGGTTGCAGGGCTCGAGGGCGGCGGGCGCGGGCGCGGGCGCGGGGGGCTCGGCGGCGGGCGTGTCCTCCGGGGCCAGGGACACCGACGCGCCCTCCTCGGCCATCAGGACCTGGCAGAAGACCACGGCGAGCAGGACGAACAGGAGCCTCTTGGCCGAATTCGGTGCCTCGGCGGGCAGTGGGCGCCGGACCTGCGGGAGACAAGGCGGGGGAGGTCAGGCGGTCGCCCCGACGCGCAGGCGACCCCACGGCCCCGGGCGGGCGTCCCGGCGACACTCACCGCTCGCGGGTACAGGACCCGGCGATTGCGCTTTCTGTGCCCGCGGGAGGCGCGGCGACGGCAGGCGGGGAAGGCCGCGGGTTCCGGAAGGGGATCGAAGGTGAAGATCTCCGGGCCCGAGGCCCGCCGCAGCCCGAAGCCGGAGGAGGAAGCGGGCTCCAGGGCCCACAGGCCGGTCACGGTGGGCAGCGAAGAAAACGAGCGACACATGGCGCGCAGGTCAACAGACGGCAGAATGCGCGCCGGGCCGCACGCGCCGCTTAAGTAGTCCGAGTAGAGGGCGGGGCCTCGGACTCCGTCCCCATCGCAGGGGAGCGGTGGTTGGAGCAGGCTGGAAATTCCGAGGGTTGGGCAAGGGACTCACGGGCCTGGCCCCGGCGCCTGCGCAGCAGATACCAAGGTCTCGCCCGGGGCGGGCACGTGTCCGGACCTGTGGCGGGTGCAGGGGCGCACACGGTTTAGAGACGCTTCTGCAGCCGCCCCGGGGAGCCTGGGCGGGGCTGGGGGCAGGGCTGGTTACAGCGCGAGGCCCGGGGTCCCGCTGCAGTACCCACCTGTAAGTCCAGGGGAGCTGTTGGAAAGCGCGTTCACAACTGGTGGGTGCAGAGCAAACAGGCCTCGAGGGAAGTCCTCGCAGAACCGGCCAGAAGGCTAAGAAAGGAGCACTGTAGTCCAGACACGGCCCTGCGCGGCCAGCACACGTGGGGACACGCGAGCACGAGTCACACGCACGCACCACGGTCACGCGCTGTCCGCACGCAGCGCAGCCCGCCCTCGCCCGCCCGGGGGATGCACTGGACAGCCTCCGCCTTGGGTGTGGAGGAGGTGGTGTCCCCGCAAAGCCGCTGCGCAGAGTTGTGAGTTGCGGCAGTCAGCAGTCACCCCATGGGGCCCTCGTGTGGGTCAAACAACGAAATGCACTGAAGAACTCTATAAAGTGTGAGTGTACAGATGTTGTCATGATGGCGATCCCTCGGCACGAGCTGACTCCTTTCCCTACCTGTCTGAGATGTGTGTGCCACCATGCCTAGCTTAGAAGGAATGTTGAAGCCAGATGTGGTCTGTATCCCTCTGTTCTTTTTTTTTTTTTTTTTTTGTCTTTTTGAGACAGGGTCTCACTATGTAGTTCAGGTGGGACCTGAACTTGAGCTCACTTTGTAGCCCAGGCTGGTCTCGAACTCGCAATGATCCATCCTCCTGCCTCAGCCTCCCGAGTGCTGGGATTGCAGGCATGCCCCACTACGCCGGGCTGTGTGTCCCTGTGTTCTCTGCTACTCTGGAGGCTGAGGTGGAAGATTCCTTGTACCCAGAAGTTTGGTTTTCATGGTTTTTTGTTTGTTTTTTTGTTACTGGGAATCGAACTCAGGACCTTGGGCTTACCAGGCAGACGCTTGTACCGCTGAGCTATATCCCTGGCCCCAGTACCCAGGAGTTTGGAACTAGCCTGGGGAACATAGTGAGATCCAGCTGAAGGAGGACAACCCAGCTCTGCTGAGTTCCGAGGCTGGCGGCAGTGTCTGTGCTGCTGAGCGCTGCAGGCCTGACATGCTGTCGCTTTGGCTTTGAGGACCTTGTCCTCTGCCGGGCCAGGTCAGGGGGATCCTAACCAGAAGGTCTGCCCTCAGCTGAGGGTCCAGAAGAACGGGTGTTGATGCCTGGCTGATCCCCGGGGCCTCAGGAAGTGTGGCATTTGAGATGACCTGGAGCAGTGAGTGGGATGTGACAAATTCAGACGTGGAAGGGTGACTGAGAAGGACATGGGACCAGCAAAGGCCTTGAGCTGGAAAAGTACAGGATGTGTTTGGGGACTGCCCCCATTTCAGGGTAAGTTTCCCGTACAGGAGGAGTGGGAAGTGCTGAGGACAGAGCAAGGAAGGGAGTCTAGCAGCGGGGGAGGTTTCTCTGGCAGGTCACCCTGGATCAGTGATGGCAAACCTTTTGGAGAATGAGCACCCAGCTGCAACCCCAAACCCATTTATTTATGGCAGAGGGTCAACACTGCAATCAAACCTCAATACTGAGGGTTTTTGTTGTTGTTATTATTTGTTTTTGTCTTTTTGAGACAGGGTCTTGCTATGTAGTTCAGGCTGGCCTTGAGCTCACTTTGTAGCCCAGGCTGGTCTCGAACTCACAACAATCCTCCTGCCTCAGCCTCCCGAGTGCTGGGATTACAGGCCTGTGCCACCATGCCTGGCTCTATACTGATATTGTAGTTTAGCAAAATCAACTCACAGATTAGTATCCTTTGTCTTAAAAGAAAACTACAATAACAAAGCTTTCAATGATACAGTTTTTACTGCAAGGTAAAAGTTTGCATTTTGAGCAGTTTTTGCAGTTAATGTGATCTTTGCTGTTGTATGCATGCCCATCATCTGTCCAACCTTGGGTCGTGTGCTGACAGAGTGGGATCTGCGTGCCACTGTGGCATGTGTGCCATGGTTTGTCACCACTGCCCTAGACTGTGGAGCTCATGGCTCTGAGGATAAGAATCGGGGAACTGCCTGGGATGAAGGCTGTCCGTGAGACCACCGAGGCCGGAGGAGATGAGGCCTGGGACAGGAGGCTATTGTGGGGGCTCGGGTAGGAGGAGCACAGATGGGAGAAGGTGGCTGAAACCACTGCTCGCACAAGATCACCAGGAGTCAGCAGCAAGCTGACCATCACGAAGAGGCTAGCAGGATGGGGGCTGACCCCTGGGCTTTGAGGTACATCTGGCTTGGCTCCTACAGTGTGTAAAGTTTGTACCATTGTGTTAAGCCTGTAACACAGGCCCCTTCTGCTAGAGATTGTGCTGCCTACATGGTGCCTTGTGGGTGGGAGTTGCTCAGTAATCTTGTTAAGTGAAAGATAAAAAAGCAGAACCATAATGGTACACAGTATTAGACTCTGGCTGGGTCCTCCCGGGTTTCTGAGACAGGATACAGTCCTGTAAATGCCCAGTAAAAATTTACAATGTCTTCAGAAAAGCTGCAACAATTCTTACACAGACATCAAACAAGAAACATGAAAGCATTTTCCAACACCGCCCCCCCCCATGGGTGGGAAGGCAAATAAGCCCTACAGTCTGGTTGGAAATTGATACATTGTTGCTGTGTATACAATTGTGTATATTGTTGCTTTATTATTTATACAGTAAATAAAAGTCCTTTATTTACATCTATTACTCCTGTTACACTAGAGGCCCCTGCTATATCACACATCTCTTCTACAAAAAGTATACTTTCCACTCATCCTTGGATTTTTTTTTTGGAGATGGAGTCTTGGTATGTGTTCAGGGTGGCCTTGAATTTCCAAAGTAGCCCAAACTGCCCTCAGTCTCATGGTGCTCCTCCTGCCTCAGCCTCCCAAGAGCTGGGATTTCAGGTGTGCGTCACCGTGCCTAGCCTCAACCTTAGATTTCTGCCCAAGCATGGTGGAACTGCGTGCTTGGTACACCCGGAGTCGGGTCACGCTACGGAGACGGCACATGCTTCCACATGTAGGCAGACCCTGTGCACAGACAAAAGGTGGGGTGGGAGAAACCGCGCTGAGGGAAGAAAACTGTCATGGGAGAGGCGGGGCGGACCCGGGAGTGCACAACTTGTTTATCATGGAAAATTCTGCAGGGCATCAGGCAGGGAGGAAAAATGAAAGGGCTGTTGGGATCTGCTGGCCCCACACCCCACACATCTGTCTTTGCAGCAGTCCAGGTGGTGGAGGACCGGACACACGGCTGGGCTTGCTTCCCACCCTTTTGCCGATCTCACCCCCTGCCGGCACCCCCGGTGACCGGGCCCTGCCCTTCCCCTCCTCCACCAGGATGTGGGAAAGGTTGGGAACCAATCCCGAAGCCCACCAGGGCCGGAGCTGAGGCCAGGAAGGCCGGGTGAGACCAGCGGCTGGACCAGCTCCACTGCGCCACCCCATTCCCAGCCCTGGCCTTCTGCCCGCCACTTCCGGCTCCCCCAGAGTCGTCCTGTGTGCTGTGTCCTTCCTTGATCTGGGGTCCCGGCCTCATCCCCAACCGCTGCGCCTCCTTTGTTTCCTTCATAGCAAGTGTTTGCGGTGTGTGTGTGTGCATGTGTGTGCGTGTGTGTTTGTGGAGTGTGTATGTGTGTGTGTGGTGCTATGGACTGAACCCGAACTCCTACTAAGCAAGTGCTGTGTGAGTGCCTTACAATCCCAGCCTGTTTTTCTTTCCTTTCTGTCATTTTTTCCTCTGCTAGATGCACTCTCCCTAGTGCACAGGGCAACAGTGAGGCTTTTCCTTCATTAGGTCTCTGTAGTACCTGCTGGACTTGGCCTGGGACCTAGGCAGGACTTGATAGTCTTAATCTTCCTCGTCCAAGGAGATAACCTTATTTCCAGAGATGCCTGTTTATCCAAACCCCTCTTTCCTCTTCAAAGAGAAGGCTGGAGGCCGGGCATGTTGGCACACTCCTGTAATTCAGCACCCAGGAGGCTGAGGTGGGAGGATCGCCACAAGTTCGTGGCCAGCCTGGGCTACAAAATGAGATCAAGGCCAGCCTGGGCCACATAGTGAAACAAACCAAGAGGTTTGCCTCAAAAACAAACCAAGAGGAGGCTGCAGGAGGGTTGGATCAGGAACAACCATGCTGGAGATGGGCACTACCCTTCGCTCTGGCCAATCCCCTGGCACAAGAGCAGGTCAGGTGTGCTGCCCCACCCAGAGGGCCTCGGTGCTGCTGATCACAGCTGTAATGGGGGGCAAGAGCTGAGAAGAGGGGGAGGCAGGTGGAAAAGGCAAAGGGGGTACAGGACGTGGAGCCCTTGGGGTAGAGGGCCAGAGCCCAAGTGTTGGATCAGGGACTGCCTCTGAAGGCTCCCGCTGCTCTGAGCTCTGGAGATCGTCCAGGTTTCAGACGCACAGGAAACATGGGGCAGCAGAGAGAGCACAGTGGACTCCAGAGGTGTTGAGGAAATCTGGTTTCATTCCAACTCTGCTGTTTATTAACTAACTTGATACCCAGCAAGTTCCTTCTCTCAGAACTGCTTCCTCGGTGGACAAACCGGCCCTGGCCTCCGGGTTGCTGCAGGACTGAGGGTAAGCTCCCGTCCTCTGCAGCGGCCTCGCCTGGGGCCCTGGCTGCGTTCGTGGAGGGTCAGCCGCTCTGGCCGCTCTGGGTCAGGAGTGGAGTGGGGGAGGCCTGGAGGAGAAAGAGGCCTCCAGTGCCAGCTCGACAAGTGGCGCCCTGCCCCTCCCACTGTCCCTGCCCGCGCCCTGTCCTCTCGGGCCAGTTTTGTGCTCTTTGTTCACCCTAGAGAAGCCAGGACTTCTGCATTCCTGGTTCTCACTCAGCCACCCTCCTTCTGCTCCCCATGCTGAGCTGGAACAATTCTGGCCAGAGGCGCGGGGTCCAGTGAATTCTAGCAGAGGTTAATCAGTGACCCCTTAAAGATGTTTGTTTAGGCCTCGGGAGGGCCAAGCTCAGCCCCTCTAGTTTTCCTTGACGCAAAAGCAAGGCCAGGGTATCAGGGCCACAAAGGGACGAGGTCACAGCCACACAGAGCTCTCGGGGTGGGGGCCGGCTCCCTGCTGCATTCCATGCACCCAGCCCTCCGCACTGGCCTGGGGGCCCCGGGGCTCCGGCTTCTCCCCCTGGCCTGTCCTTCCCACCCTCCGGACTTTCTCCGTCTTGTCTGCTGCCTGGACTGTGCCTGTCCATCTGTCCAGGCGGCTCAGAAGCCTCGGCATCCAAGACCCTTCGCGTCATTAAGTTACTCGTGTGGCCAGGGCCTGCAGCTGTGTGTCCATTCGCCCAGGTCAGCTGTTGGAGATTTTAACTGAGGTTTCAGCCGATGAAAGCATTTCCCCCTTCATCCTGCTTTTTAGACACCTGTGTTGACCTCTCTCTTCAGGAAACCCCAAGATTCAGCAGCTTCGGCTGCGGGATCCACAAGATAAACGCCGCGCTGCTCCTTTCAGGGCAGCTGCCGCTGGCACCGCTTGCAAGCTTGGGGAAGTTGGGGGCTGTCCCGGGAGAGAGGCCTCCGGCAGAGGGGGCGGGCCCTGCCCAGTGGGGATCGCGTGTGAGGATGAGCTTAGGTCGGCTGGCTGCCAAGGGTGAGCCCTGTGGGGGATTTCTGGGAAAAGTAGGTGCCATGGGTGACTCAGAACCAAGTTAGGGAAAAAGCAAGCTCACTTAGTCGCCCGGCCTGCCTCTGAGCATGAGCTCACGAAAGAGGAAGCCCGGCTGGCAGACAGCAGCTCTGCTTTCCTTTGGGTTTTCTCTCCGAAGCCTGGCTGGCCGGCGGATTCCCAGAGTGTCTGGGCGGGGCCGCCCCTCGCCGTCACCCCGGCTCCTTCGTGGCACTTTCCCTTCCCAGACAGTTGGTCACTTGCTTCCCTGGGCTGGAAGTCCCTGCCCACGCGGAGAGGGGCTGCTCCCAAGAGAAGCCGAGGATGACTCGCCCCTTGCGTCCCTCGGCTCTGCTGAGCTGCGCCGAAGGACCAGGCCTTCAGGGCTGTCCCGTGAATGCTGCGTCTCTGAACCGGCCCAGTGGTGCTCCCAGGGGAGCTGGGAGGAAGGGGCTGCTTGATCCCTGGGATTCTCCAGCTCAGGAAAGAAGAGCCCAAAGTTACTGGGCATCGGGGCGGCCCTAGGGCGGCTGCATCCCGATTGGGACCATTTACCCAGCTCTGCTGGAGGGCAGAGGAGCTTGCTACCACAGGGCGCATTCCATTTTAGCAGAGGTGATGACAGTAAGGGGCTGTGATACTCTGCAGCCAGATTCACCGAAGCGTAATTCACGTCCAGGAACACAGCGCCGTGGCTTTTGTTTGGGTTTTGGTAGAACCTGGATGTCCTGTGTGCTAAGCATGTGCTCTGTGACCCACCCACACCCCAGCCCCTGGTCCACGTGATCCGATGGGTGCGTGTGGCCGTGTACACGCGTGGTGCCGCAGCCGGCTGTAGCCAGTTCCCTCCCCCTGCTCCCGCTCGGCTCGGTGGTCTGAGCTCCGCCCCTGTGGCCCTAGCTGCTCTCGAATGTTGCACTGAGGAGGCAGCCACAGCAGACGTGCTGTGCCTGAATGCTTCTCCTCAGTAATGCTCCTGTGCAGTGATTGTCACTGCATGACTCAGTAATTCTTTCTTTTTGACTTCTGAATACTCCATTGTGTAGATAGACCGTAGCCAGACGTGTGGGATTTTTTCCTTGCTTCAGCTGCTGTGAATAAAGCTGCCGTGACGGTGCACGTACAGCCCTTTTGTGCACACGTAGTCTTATTTCTCTTGAGCAGTAGCCATCGGCGGAGTAAGCTGGGGGTATTTTTAACTTGGGAAGAAATCACCTGCTCTTTTGCAGTGTGGTTCTCTGTTTCAAACCCGGGCAGGACGTCTTTACAAGGTCCCACTCCCGAGGGTCCTGCTCGCAAAGTCTTCCTTCAGATCCTACGAAGCCCAGTGGGGGGCAGGTGACATGTGTTTACCAAACAGGGTGCGGTTTTAGGGTGTAAAAACTGCTCTCGTCCCTGGATCAGCACTGGTCTGATCCTTCCCTGCGTGGAGGCTCTCAGTCAGTCCCTGGCCAGGAAAAAAGGCTCGTCCTAAATTCCAATTGGCGGTCCGTGCGTCTTGGTGTTTGTCGGTCAGTACCATTTGGTTCATCTCTGGTTGCGAGTCCAGAACATGGAGCAGGGCAGCCAGGTCAGAGCTTGGCCGCTGGACCCGGAGCACCAGGGCTCATGCCCACGTTAAGTCCTTTGATTTTCCTGGTGAAGCTCTCAGGGAGGTCACTCTGCTGCCTGTCCTTGCAGGCTGGGGGCACAGGGGATGTACAGGGCAGGGGAGTGGTGAGCAGGGTTTGGCGTCCAGGAATCTCGGCTCCAGAGAACAACCAGCACCAACACCCGCATTTTGCAGCCTCTCAGCAGCCCTCACTGTCCGCGTTACCCAGCTCCCGGTGCCCTGGGGCTCCCAGGCGCCAGCGTGGGTCTCCCGCTCTGACTCTGCAAGGGCTGAGCGCACAGCCCTGGGACCTGGCGTGCCTGCTGGGCCTCCGATGCCTTTTGCTTGCACAGTGCTCCTGACTTCACAGTAAGGTCAGGGTGGCAAAGCCTCGGCACACCCTCCCAGCTGCTTCCCCCAGGCAGGTGTGACTTTAAAGTCCTGAGGTCATCTCAAAAGTACCTTTGTTTCCTCAAGCAGACCCGAGTCCCTTCTGATGGGACTCATGCCTGGACGCCGCTGGAGCCGTGCCTGATGTCTGGTGTATTACATACGAGGCACTCAGGGACTTTTGGTTGTGTGGTGAATACATGAGTAAAAGATGCCTGCATTCTCTTAATTTACAGTAGCACCTGGCTACTTAATTTTAATTAATAAAAATATAATAACATTTAAAATCCACTTCCTCAGTTGCATTGGTCACATTTCAAGGGCGCAACACCGGACGGGGCTGGTGATCACCCCGTGGGAAAGGTGGACGCAGAACATTCCCATGCTCTCAGAGGCTCTGTTGGGGAACTCGAGGCCCTGTTCTAAGTGCGTGGGATGGGTGCCAAAGGGTCCACGTTGGGTGGGGTGGAAGAAGTAAAAAAGCTACTGAGAAAACAGTAGGCTGCTTTTTTTTTTTTGTCTTTTTGAGACAGGGTCTTGCTATGCAGTTCAGATGGCCTTGAGCTCACTTTGTAGCCCAGGCTGGTCTGCAGCTTGCAAGGGTCCTCCTGCCTCAGCCTTCCGAGCACTGGGATTACAGGCGTGCACCACCTTACCTGGCTGCTTTTTTGTTGTGGGGGAGAGTGTTTTTTCTGGTACGGAGAACCAAACTCATGACCTTGCGCTTGCCAGGCAGGTGCTGTGCCGCTGAGCTAAATCCCCAGCCCCACCCCCCCTTTTTTTTTAATGGTTTGTATTTATTTTATTAGGACATTTTCAATCCACAAATAAGATGCAAGAATTTTTAATGAAGCCTTTATGTAGCCACCTACCTATGTTAATGTTAACCATTAACATTTTATTTAACTCAACTTTATCACATCAGTAGCTACTTAGGCTACTGGTTAGCATGGGTGCTTGCTTTAGTAGACATGGAAATTAAAACTGAAACATGAAGGGGCTGGGGATTTAGCTCAGCGCCACAACGCCTGCCTGGCAAGTGCAACGTCATGAGTCTGATTCCTGGTACCGGAAGAAAACTGAAACATACATTTAGAGAAAAAAAAGCTTGAAGTGGAAAGTTAGAGGGAAGATGGGAAAGGACCCCAGCTTACGTAGCTGTCAGGGAGGGAACTCTGACACAGGGGTTTGGGGTCCCCCAAAGGTGGGAGGGCAGCTTTCAAGAATCAGCTGGGGGTGGTCTGGTTGATTAGTATCTCAGCCCTGGTGTCATCGTTCTGGAGTCTATGGCCAACGGTTTTAATTTGTTCTGGACCCTTTAGGAAAGGTCAAGATCCATCCCTTCTCATTAGATTATGTCTGGTGAAGCCCACTGAGAGCATAGAAACCACTTCCTAAGAAATCTTTTATGAGAAGGGGAAGCACACTTCTGATCACATCCATGACCTACACTTCTACGAAAAGGAAGCTAGGATGTGGAAGGGGAACTCATGTCAGCCAGTTCCCTTTGCTGCTGGCCAGATGGAACGAACTGATCCAAGGTGCTCTGTACCCATGATCTCAGTGATCCTCCAGCAGCCCCGGTGGATACAGAAGAAGGGTGAGAATCGGTGGCCACAGGCCCTAAGCTTGTCCCCATGCCCAAACATCAGCAGACTGATTGTCCAGTGTGTGCCAATGGAGAGCAGCAGAAGGTAGAAAGATGCATAAAACATGGGTCTTGAAAAGTCTAGAAACCCTCTTTTTTTTTTTTGTCTTTTTGAGACAAGGTCTTGCTAAGCAGTTCAGACTGGCCTTGAGCTCACTTTGTAGCCCAGGCTGGCCTCGAACTCACAACGATCCTCCTGCCTCAGCCTCCTGAGTGCTGGGATTACAGGCATGCACCACCATGCCAGGCAAGCCTAGAATCTCAGTAAGGGAAAACAGGAGACAAATGCATGATATGCATACGTCTGTAATGATATCTGTCATTGTGTGTGTGTTCTAGTAACACAGCAACAAGATCTCTTGGTCCACTGCAGTTTAAGAAGTTCTTTTCCTCAGAGGAAGACCCAAGAGATGATCATCCTGAATGTCCACGAGGGGAATGCTGAAGTCACTGCCAAGCATTCTGGGAATTCAGAGCAGGGTGAGATCACCGGGAGATGGGACGACGGGGACGTTTTGGTGAGGCGCAGAATCAGTAGGAACCTGGGTGTGACACAACCTGGATGGAACTCTCGGATCCCCTTCTGCCAACTGGCCAGTCTGTTACTCGTAGTTTCCAGTGAGGTAACTGGAAGGTCATTTTACTTTCTGAAAGAGAAAATGCTGCTGCTGCTGAAGAGCCCGTACTGGTCTGCGTTTTCTCTCCGGTTCTCCTCCCAAATGATCCACACAGCAAAGAGAAAGAAAGCCTCCCACATGTTTCACGATGACTCTGGAAGCAGTAACCTAGACACGCCAGAGCTGAAATGGGTCTTTATTTAATAACCCTGGGGTGAGCACCCAGCCAAAGAGGGCAATGCCGCACCTGACACTTGGGGCTGTGTAGTGTGAGCTCTGCCTGTAATAACCCCTAAGCTGCAGCCTTGCCCTCTGACGGGGCTTGCTGGGTTTTCCTTACATAACTGCCGTTGCTTCTCTGCCAGTAGCGACTTAGAAACGCTCTTCTCACGCCCAGTGCACTTGGCCTCTGCTTCCTTTAATTTTCCTAAGGCTTTTACTCTTTTTCCTTCCCACCTGGATCTCTTTGGACTCAAGTCATGGGAACAAATGACAGCTGACTTATGTCTAACAGGACAGTGTCAGGAGTCCAAAGAAGGCTGGAGAACCAGGCTCAGGAGACCCAGGAACCGGGAGGTTCCCAGGGCTGGGGAGCAGGAATCCGCCCTCTCGCTGGGCTCCCTGCTGACCTGGGCAGTGACTGTTTGCTTCTCCTGTCCCTCCCAAATGTGTTCATTCAAAGGCTCAGCAGCTGGAGTCTGTTTGGCCTAGCTTGGGTGGGAGTAGAGGAAGAAAGTGTCCCTAACTGACGGCCGTTTAAGGCTGTACGCGGTTAACTCCCCAAAGAACCCAACACCTGTTTATCAAAGGAGGAGGGAGTGGACACAGGACAGTCAAACTCTAGAAAATATTTATGACCTTCACATTCCCCGTTCCTAACCTCCATTTCCTTGTCTTTCAAATACCCATAATCTACACTGATTTCTCTTTAGATCACATAAATCTTTCACCTTATCAAATGTCCATGATAGGGCCGGGCGTGGTGGTGCACGCCTATAATCCCAGCACTAGGGAAGCTGAGACAGGAGGACTGCCATGAGTTCAAGGCCACCCTGGGCTACATAGTGAGGTCAAGGTCAGCCTAAACTGCATAGCAAGATCTTGTCTCAAAAAAACAAAACAAACAAACAAACAAACAAACAAAACAAATGTCCATGATAAGAATGATTTAATTTACCTTTTAAGATCGGGAGGCTGAGGCAGGAGGATCACTGTGAGTTCAAGACCAGCCTGGGCTGCAAAGTGAACTCAAGGTCAGCCTGAACTG
Source organism: Chinchilla lanigera (assembly GCF_000276665.1). Taxonomy (NCBI): domain Eukaryota; kingdom Metazoa; phylum Chordata; class Mammalia; order Rodentia; family Chinchillidae; genus Chinchilla; species Chinchilla lanigera. The sequence continues at coordinate 742,643 of NW_004955583.1, forward strand.
CATAGCAAGACCCTGTCTCAAAAAGACAAACAAAGGGGGCACAGCGCCTGCCTGGCAAGCACAAGGTCGTGAGTTCGATTCCTGGTACCGGAAAAAAACCAAAAAAAAAAAAAAAAAAAAAAAAAAAAAAAGTGCCTATCCCAGTGCTTGGCACACAGCGGGGTCCTTTACAGACCAGTCCCTTCCTCTCCCCCGGTGGTGTGCTGGAGCTGGCTTGTACCGGCTGGGAGAGCGGATCTGATACAACACTGGCAGCTTCCAGTTGGCCCTCAGGGCATGTTTATGCTACAGAAATTGGAAATAATGCAAATCACAGCCCACCCCAGCGGTTGTTAAACATTTACCGTTCTTCCACTCCTTTCTTCCTTCACAGGATGTGAGCAGGCTCACGCAGGACTGTGTACCAGCTAGAGTAAAGTTCGACAGTGAGCTGTAACAAGGGAGCTCACAGAGCAGTGGCTTCCCACCTGTGGTTTCCTTTCCCCCTGACAGAAGCTCAGTCCAGATCAAAGTGGGCACTTGGGGCAACCCTCCCCTGCGTCCTTCCTCAAGGCCTGACTTTTACTTCACCTCCAAAGATGGCGCCTGGGGTGCCACAGTCCAGCAGTAGGAAAGAGGAGGACAAAGAAACACACAGAAGGCAACGGCCCCCCACAGACGGCGGGCGGAGGCGCTCGGGAGAGGGGAAGCGGGAGGTGTGATGCGAACGCACAGTCTGCCCTCTGAGAGAGCTTACTGGAATAGAACATTAGAAATACCGACAAGGGGGCTGAGCAAACCCCGGGCCAGCCAGGGCCCAGTGAGGGTCCAGGAAAGCGGACAAAAGAGCCTTTATCTCACGCCAGAAGGCACTCTGAGCTTTCAGCTGGGAGCTTCAGAGGCAGTTTAGGAACGTTCATCTGATGTGTGCCGCACACACGGCGGCGCGGGGCGGAAAACAGGAAGCAGCAGGGGCTCGGGAGGGGGCTGATTTCACAACCAGGTGGGAGGAGACTGTGAGCACCTGGGGCGAGGAAGACGGATCAAGCGTGTTAGGACGGAGGGGGTCTCCGGGGAGCTCAGGCCGGGCGGGAGACACAGGCTGCCGGAGTGGGGTGGTGGGTGAACTGGTGAGGTGGGGTCGCAGGCTGGTTACCTCAAGCGGAGCCGGGCAGGGCCTCCGGATCAAGGAGGCTCCTGGGCGCTGGGATGTAGTGGGGCTGCAGGGCCTGTCCAGTGTGCGTAGGCCCTGAGCTCCATCCCAGCACCGCCACCGAGGCTCTCAGGAGACAGACTGGAGGACTGGGACGGGGGAAGGGGAGCAGCAAGGCGAGGGGTGCTGGCTGAGCTCCAGCGTGAGCCCCCCAGGGACACGCAGGCCTGCACACTGTGCCAGCTGGGAAGAGGGACCCTGGCTCAAACAGCGTCACCCGCCAGGGGCCCATTCTGAGTGTGGGGAATGTGTGTGCAGCAAAGAAATCAGGACTTGGCTCCCGGCTCATGAGAGATCTGAGCTACAAGACAGGCGCTCACACGAACGGCAGTCAGTTCACCTCTGCACTGATTAGATGAGTGGATGTTGGGGTGGGAGACGGGCGCACAGGCGGAACAGGAGGTGTGAGCCCCTGGGAGCCACGGAGGGACAGAGCGGACAAGATTCGGAAGGCGTGGGAAGGTGGGAGGAAGATGAGGAATCAGTGTAAAATGCAGGGGAACCGGTAGAAGAGCACAATGGTGCGGTGACCGTGCCGGCATTATGACTAGAGGCTGAGAGAACAAGTTGAAGGTCAATGAGCAACAGGAAAAGGTCGACAGCCGGGCGTGGTGGGGCACTCCTGTAATCCTAGCACTTGGGAGGCTGAGGCAGGAGGATCATTGCGAGTTCGAGACCAGACTGGGCTACAAAGTGAGCTCAAGGCCAGTCTTAACTGCATAGTGAGACCCTGTCTCAAAAAGACCAAAAAAAAAAAGAAAAAGATGGACATATTTTCGTTTCTTTGTTTTTTCAACTCAGGTTGCTGATGGCCTTTCAGGGGACAGTTTCACAGCGAAACAGGGGAAGCCAACAGCGAGGGCTGGCAGCGCGCTCCCTCCGCCCAGCACTCCACGCTGACTAAGTCTCGGCTCCTTCGGGCGCATTCTGCTGCAGTTTACAGCTGCTCACTTTGCTGTGACCTAGAGTTACCTGCGCTCCAGTTGCCTAACGCTGCCCAACTAATCCCACAGACTTCCAGCCCGAGGCAGCCTTTGTCATGTCCATGGGTCCCGTGGGTGAGGATCTGGACAGAGGCCATGGGAATTGCTTGTCCCTGCACCCGTGCCAGAGCTGCAGCTGGAGGAGCTGAAGCCAGGTCTAGAATCATCCGAAGGCAGCTTCACTCCAAAGCCTGGGGGTGGGTGGTGGCCACTGGCCTGAGGGCCTCTGTTCTCCTCCTGGTGGTCTAGCTTGAGTTTCTCTTGCACCGTAGCAAGGTTGGTTAAAGGCAAGAATTGTATGCCTTTTTCTCTCCCAAGGAGCCGGGAAACAAACCTAGGGCCTCCCCTATGCTCTGCCATGGAGCTACCCCAACCCCTTGTTTTGTTTTGTTTTGTTTTGTTTTGTTTTTCCAGTACCGGGAATCGAATTCACGACCTCACGCTTGCCAGGCAGGCGCTGTGCCGCTGAGCTGGATTTCCCCATCCTCCAACCCCTTATTTTAGGACCCTCCCTCTGCCCAGTTGGCAAGAATAGTCACAGCCCCACTCAGATTCCAGGGAGGGTACATGGCCCCCACCCTGATGTGCCAGTCATGTGACAAGGAGAGCCCGGGAGAACCTTATCTTTGGAAAATACAGTGCCCCCCCCAGCCAAGAACCGTGCGTTCCATGAGCCCCAGAGGGTGCTGGAAACCTCAGTGGTACCAGACCCTACCTATGCTGTTTTCCCCTATGATAATATTTAATTTACACATTAGGCACAATAAGAGATTAACAATCGTAACTGTACTGAAGTAGAGTAATTGTGACACATTATAACAAGAGCTGTGAATGTGGCCAATTTCTTACTGAATTGCACTCATTCTGCCTGGGTGATCTGAGATGATGGATGGGATTTTGCTTCTCATTGTGGTGAAAGGAAGTGAAGTGAAAGACACCAGCATTGTGACATAACATTAGGCTACCACCACCTTGTGACCACATGCTGGAGGGAGGATGGCTGCTTCCGGGGAACTTGGATCATGGGGTTATGACGACACTGCATGGGTAGGGTATACAGCACGGATCCACTGGATGAAGCGGTGATTCACATCCTGGTCTTGGCAGAGTGGGACAGCACAAGATTTCATCATGTTGCTCAGAACAGATCACCACTGAAAACTTAGGCATTGTTATTTCAGGAATTTTCCATTCACTATTTTCAAGGGCTACTAAAACCACACAAAATTGGATGGGAGATTACTTAAAATAAGTGTGGAAAGACTCCTTTGGAGTCTGGTTGTTTTTTTTTTTTTTTCACATATGCTGCATCATTTGATCCTAATGTAGCTATCATTACAGTGTTACAGTTAAAGAAACTGAGGAATAGAGGGACAAATGGTCGACCCAGGTAACTCAGCTAGCAAAAAATTGTACCTGCTGCAGCGGTCACGTGACCCAGGTCTCTAGGCTGGCACTGCTTTTATTAAGGACTTGCTGCCTCTAAGCAGCAGATACAGTTCCTAGGGACTGGGGCTGCTTCTGCCTCCTCTATCCCGCAGCAGCGCCGGGCCAAGCACGGGGCTGTGGACCGAGGTCCTGCGGCTGCTTGATTTGTATGAAGCCATTATGTAAAGATTTCACATGATTTTGCTCCTCTTTTTGTGGGAACAGACAAGGGCTAGGACAGGATCCGTGTGTTGAATTCGGCTTCTGGGCGGGGTAGGGAGCCGGGGAGTTGCCGCTGCTCCCACTGTCCCGCCCCTGGGCAGGCAGCACCGGGCGGGGAGCGGGAGGCAGGGGCCTGGAGGGCACAGTGGAGAGAATCCGGGCCTGATGTGCACGAGAGCCGGAAACCCAAAGAGGGAAGTGGCCGGAGCAGCTCCTGCGGGTCCAGCGCAGAGGGATGGCGGCCAGTGCCTCCCAGGCTGACTGCACTTGGGGGCCCAGGGCCGGACTCCGGTCAGGGCCGGCGGAGTGGGGGGTCGCCTGTCCTTATTGATCCAGAGCGGGCGGCCAGATCTCAAACTTGCATGGGGCCTCAAATTCCCAAACCTGCCCGAGCCTGTCCCTTGCCACTGCGCCCCCATCTTTGACTTTATCTCTGGAGATGTCCTCTGGCTGAGGGCTGTTTTGGAGATTACAGACTGGGAGGCCTTTGAAACCACACTTTCCACTTCTGCTGTGGGGCAGGAAGCCCGGGGCCCTTTAGCCCTTTGGTGCCTGGAAAGTAACGAGCGCCGTGCCAACCCCCAACCCCCCTCCACACCAGTCCTGTGACGATTTCTTTAAAATTTGAGTCAGTGTCTCTCTATGATGCTGCTCAAGGCTGACCTTGAACTCACTCCGTAGACCAGGCTGGCCTTGAACTCATGGCGATCCTCCTGCCTCAGCCTCCCAAGGGCTGGGATTCCAGGTGTGCCCCACTACACTTGGCTGAAGCAGGAACTGCTTAGCTGGCCTTCTGTCTCTGGAGTTCCCCTGTCCTCCCCGCTCTGAATGTGACTTCTCCCTGCGCAGTGTCTCTGGAGTGGCTCTCTGCCTTCTCCTTCACAGGCCTCAGGTGCACCATGTGTGGGTCACCCCGAAGCTTTGTCCTGCCCCACCAAAGGGCCTACTGCGCCCACTAGGAAGGAATTACTCAGCGCTTAGGTTACCAACCCCTCTGGAATGCGCCCTCTCTCGGGACACCCCCTCTCCCCACATCCTCTGTTCCTTCATTTAAACTAATAACGCTTTCCCCTCTTCTGATGGTCAAAGATGCTTGTTGTGGAAAATTTGTTAAATGGGAAATGTATACAAAGAAATACAAGAGCGCCCAGCCTCTCCCGGCCCTGCCTTTCTGGAGGGTTCCCTGTCCCTTCCCTCCACCCGAGGTGCGCTCTGCCCACCTCTCCCCGACCCTGCCTCTCGTATCCTGTCCTCCAGGTCCTTCCAGGGACGCCTCCCCGCTCCCCAGGCTGGTCTCCTCCGAGGCTCACAGTCCTGGTACTTTTCCCTGCAGCAGGTCCCACAGCCAGAGATGAGTGACCCTCTGCGTCCTTGGGTGTAGTATCTGTCTTAGCTACTCGACCTGACACGAGCGCAGGACTGGCCTCCTGGGGCGTTCTTGAGATAGAAGAGAAATACAAAGTAGATAAAAGGAGACGAGAAAATCAAGACTTTCAAGGCTGTGTTTTAAGAAAAACTGCAGCTTCAAGACAAGCCTTTCCAGCACTCGGGAGGCTGAGGCAGGAGGATCATTGTGAGTTCAAGACCAGCCTGGGCTACAAAGTGAGCTCAAGGCCAGCCTGAACTGCATAGTAAGACTCTGTCTCTTTTTTTTTTTTTTGGTGCTGGGAATCGAACTCAGGACCTTGCGCTTGCCAGGCAGGCGCTGGTACCGCTGAGCTATATTGCCCGCAAGACTCTGTCTCCAAAAGACAAAAAACAAACAAAAACCACAGTTCTTAATATAGCATAATCATCTGCTCAGGCTGCATAAGCAGAGAACACAGAGTGGATGGCTTTGTGACAGAGATTTGTCTCTGCCGGCAAGGCGGGCTTTGTGCCCAGGCTTGGTCCCGGGCCTGGTCCTGGGCTTGTCCTGGGCTTGGTCTACCTCCTGGCCGACAGCTCCTGGCTGCTCACCTGGCTCTGGGTGAAGCAGAGGTCGTCCTTCTGCTCCTTGAGTGGGAACCCAGCCATACCAGGTCAAGGGCCCTGGGACCATGTTCAATCTTAATCACCCAGGGGCCCCATCTCCACACAAGCCACACTGGCAGTGCAGGCCTTTCTTGGGCCACTGTTTTTCTGTCAGGAAAAACTGCAGCTGTGAGTGGGGATCCCACTGTTATAGGCAGCTGAGTTAGATACAAATATATATATATATTTTTTAGTACCAGGAATCGAACTCAGGACCTTGCCCTTGCCAGACAGGGCTTGTGCCTGAACTGTATCCCTGGCTAGATAGAAATATTATAGGCAGTAAGACCAGGCCAGCCCTTGCCAGACAGGTGCTTGTGCTTGAACTGTATCCCTGGCTAGATAGAAATATTATAGGCAGTGAGACCAGGCCAGGCCCCCCCAGGAACCAATATGGAAGACAAGATACCTTGCAAATGGAGAGGTATTTGCTGCTGGCCAGACCACAAGAAAAAAGACTAAACAAATGCACTCACAGCCGGGCATGGTGGTGCATGTCTGTAATCCTAGCACTTGGGAGGATGAGGCAGGAGGATCCTTGAGCGTTCAAGGCCAGCCTGGATTATGTAAATGACTTCAAAGCCAGACTGAACTGAATACTGAGACCCTGTCTCAAAAAAGACAAACAAACAAACAAACAAACAAAACAAACGCACTCACACACTTCCCTAGGGATGGACATTCTAAATAGAATATCAGGGGTTGATATTCTAAGTAGGTAGCGATCACCTTGAAGGGTCACTGACCCAACCCCTTACAGGAAAAGCCCCTGTTCTCTATTCATGCACACTTGCTACGTGACTCGCTTCCCCATTGGATCCCGATTTAATCAGTTTTACCTGAACAATTCTTATTGGCTGACCATAGTTTTGTCCCACTTATGTCCTCCTAGTGATTTCCCGCTTTCCCCCCTTGGACCCGCCTCACCTCGTGGTTTTGCGCTATAAAAGTCCGTAGAGGAGGCTGGGCGTGGTGGCACACCCCTGTAATCCCAGCGCTCCGGAGGCTGAGACAGGAGGGTCATTGTGTCTCAAATAAATAAGTAAATAAGTAAGTAAGTAAATAAATAAATAAATAAATAAAAAAGACCATAGAGGGCCAGGCATATAGCTCAGCAGCACAAGCGCCTGCCTGGCAAGTGCAAGGTCCTGAGCTCAGTTCCAGGTACAAAAAAAAAAGAAAAAAGGGGGGCTGGGGATTTAGCTCAGCGGCAAAGCACCTGCCTGGCAAGTGCAAGGTCGTGAGTTTGGTTCCCGGTACCGGAGAAAAACCAAAAAAAAAAAGAAAAAAGGCTGGGGAGTTAGCTCAGGGGCACAGCGCCTGCCTGGCAAACGCAAGGTCATGAGTTAGATTCCCGGTGGGGGGCGGGTGGAGGAGGGAGAGTCCCTAGATAGGGAGTCTAGGACAACCCTCTTGGGTCTGCCTTCTGTCTCTCTGTCAGATAGAAGCTTTCTTTCCCTCAATAAACATATTCTGCTTTTAGCCGGGCCTGGTGGTCCAGTACTCGGGAGTCTGAGGCAGGAGGATAGTTGTGTGTTTGAGACCAGCCTGGGCTACAAAGTGAGCTCAAGGACAGCCTGAGCTGCATAGTGAGACCCTGTCTCAAAAA
>NW_004955583.1:750189-758180 GCF_000276665.1 Chinchilla lanigera
TATATATATTCTGCTTTTAACCTCCATTCCTAAAATTCATTCTTTGATTTTAGAGAACGTGAACTCGTCCCAGATACCTTTCAGGTTGGGAGTTTGTGTTTCCTATATCACTAGAGCTCAGCAGCATAAGTACCCGCCTGGCAAGGGCAAGGTCCCAAGTTTGATTCCCGGTACCAAAAAAAAAGTCTGTCTCGAGGTCACGAGGTCACATGACCTTGCCACTGCAGCCTTGAGAGCCACATTCCTAGGGAATCATGGACTCCACAGCCCCCGAGTGAGGCTGGAGCTGGAGCTCAGGTCCCCGCGTTTTGGTGAGCTTCCTCCCTTTTCACCTGTAGCCAACTCTTTTCCCTTCTGTGCCAGCAGGTCCACTGAGCTTTTTTCTTTTTTTGGGGGGGAGGGGGGTTGTTTGTTTTCCAGTACTGGGAATCGAACTGACGACCTTGCACTTGCCAGGCAGTCCCTGTGCCGCTGAGCTAAATCCCCAGCCCCTGCTGAGCTTTTTTGATGGATAACAGTACTGGGAGGCTGAGCCCAGGGCCTTGCATGCTACCACTGAGCTACAGAGCCAGCCCCTACTCCTTTTCTGTTTCCAGACAAGGCCTTGCTAAATTGCCCAATGGTCCCAAACTGGCAATCCTCCTGCTTCAGCCTCCTGAGTAGCTGCAAACACAAGCAGGTGCCAATTGCACCCTGCCTGAAGTCAGTTCTCGATGGCCTTGGTTCCCCCTCCCTGGTAAACAGCACACTCGGCTTCCCTCTCAGTCCCCCAACACCCTCCACCTCCTTCACCGTATCTGTGCATTTGGGTTGTTCCTCCCTCCTTCCCTTTCCCCCTTCTGATCAAACTCAACGCCTCACCTGTGCTGGGCAAGCACTACCGTTGGGCTACACCCCTGCCACTGGGTGACACCTTCAAATTTGTTTAGACATCAGTTTTTTTTGTCTTTTTGAGACAGGGTCTCGCTATACAGTTCAGGCTGGCCTTGAGCTCAGTTTATACCCTGGCTGGTCTCGAACTTGCAACGATCCTCCTGCCTCAGCCTCCTGAGTGGTGGGATTACAGGCATAAGCCACCATGCCCAACTAAACATCATTTTCTGATACCCACCCAGTGCTGAGTCCTCTGACCTTGTTCCTATGGCACCCTGCCCCCACATTTGTTTGTTTGTTTGTTTGTATTTTTGGTTTTTCTCCTGTACCGGGAACCGAACTCACAACCTTGCGCTTGCCAGGCAAGCGCTTTGCCGCTGAGCTAAATCCCCAGCCCCCACATTTGTTTTATTGAGACAGGGTCTTGGTATGGAGTCCAGGCTGGCCTCAAACTCGCAAGGATCCTCCTGCCTCAGCCTCCCGACTGCTGGGATTACAGGCGTGTGCCACCACACCCGGCTTACTATTAGCTTTTATTGAGAGCTGCTCTGCAGTTTTCGCCTGGTCTGAGTTGTCCTCAGCTTCTCCGGCAGCACAAGCCCCTGGTCTACTTCACACAGAACTTCTCTAGAAGGCTCCTAAATTGCCTTCAATTCCTTCAATCCCTCCTCTCTGAGGTCTCCCCTCAGCAAAGGGCCCATGATGATTATGAACTGTTCCCTGGAGCGAGCTGAAGCTGTGGAGGTGAGATGATCCAGCCCTGTGCTTATCCACTGCTCCCGGCCTTGCCCCTGGCTCCTCTCTACCTGGGCTCTTCAGACCTCAGAGGTGGGCTGGGAAGAGGCCTCTCCCCCACCGCCCTCCACCTGCTCCTCTGTCTCCTGCAGGAGGCGGCACAAACCGGATTTCCCCTCGGGGGGCAGGCGGGGCTCTGATCTGAATTCCAGTCCCCTGCCTCCAGGGAGGGTCAGGGCAGCAGCAGCTGCTCCAGCTGCGCAGGAGGGGCGAGGAGGCCGGCCCAGCACGGGCTGTGCCCCGAGCGACGCCCCGCTGTCCTCTTGGGGTGTCTGCCCTTTGTGCAGCCCCACAGCAGCATGCAGCCCGACAAGTGACAAGGTCAGGTTGGGGGCCCCTGTGTAGCGGGACACACAGGGGGCACTGGAGCGTTACAGGCAGCTGAGTTAGATAGAAATATTATAGGCAGTCAGACAGGGCCAGGCCCTCGAAGGAGCCCTCAGAAAGACAAGAGAGATACCTCGTGAATGGAGATGTATTTGCTGTGGGCCAGACCTCAAGACAAAAGACTGTACAAATGCACCCACACACCGCCCTAGGTGTGAACATAAGGGATTGACATTCTAAGTAGGTAGGGATCACCCTGAAGGGTCACTGACCCAACCCCTACAGGAAAAGCCCCTGTTCTGTATTCATGCCCACTTGCTACGTGACTCGCATTCCCATTGGATGCCGATTTAATCAGTTTTACCTGAACAATTCTTATTGGCTGACCATAGTTGTGTCCATTTCCACCCCCCCCACACCTTGGACCCACCTCCCCTCGTGGTTTTGCTTTATAAAAGTCCCTGGAAAAGACAGAGTCTTGGGTAACCCACTAGGGCCCCCATTCAGTCTCTCACTTGGACAGAAGCTATCTTTTCCTCAGTAAATATATCCTGCTCTTAACCTCCATTGTTCCTAAAATCCATTCTTCAATTTTAGAGAACATGAGCTGGTCCCAGATGTCGTTCTGGTTAGGAGTTTCTATTTTCCTGTATTTTTTTTTTTTGTCTTTTTGAGACAGGGTCTCACTATGCAGTTCAGGCTGTCCTTGAGCTCACTTTGTAGCCCAAGCTGGTCTCGAACTCGCAACGATCCTCCTGCCTCAGCCTCCCGAGTGCTGGGATTACAGGTGTGAGCCACCATGCCCGGCCCTATTTTCCTGTATCAAAAAGGCACGAGTCTCAGGCCTCGGTCAGAGCTCTAGCACATCTCTGCATCGTGCCTGCGTCTGAGCTGCTCTGGCTCAGGCTGAGCGGGTGGAGGTCGGGGGTGGTGACTGACAGTTGGGACCCGTGAGAGGCAGAGAAAGGAGGGGACCTGCGTTCAGGCCCGAGGACCAGAGCACAAAGGCTGGCGGTGGTCTGGGCCGAGTCCTCCCCCCTTGTGAGCTGTGACCCGATGTTATGTCCAGGGCACCGTCAGCCTGGGCTAGTGCACGCCAAGCTGCATCTGCCGCTGCAGAGCTGGTGGCTGACCAGTGAGGCCACACCTCTCCTGGGGTCACAGGAAGGATTCATGTGAGCGTGTGGCTGGAGAAGCGGAGCTTGAGTCTGAGTTGCATTTTCCATTTATATCCTCTGGCAACCATATGTATATATATATATCTGGCAACCATATGTGTATATATATTTTTTGAAACAGGGTCTCACTAAGTCACTATATTGTCCAGGCCAGGCTCAAACTTTTAATCCTCCTGCCTCAGCCTCCCAGAGTGTAGGGATGACAGGTATGCATCAGGACAGCTGCCTAGGCAGTCATTGAACAGAATACATATGAAGTCCAATTTATTATGCATTTTTCTTTTTTTAATTTTTTGAGACAGGGTCTCACTGCAGTTCAGGTTGGCCTTGAACTCACTTTGTAGCCCAGGCTGGTCTCGAATTCGCAACGATCCTCCTGCCTCAGTCTCCTGAGGGCTAGGGTCACAGGGGTGCACCACCAGGCCCAGCTCCACACTGTTAATGATCTTGTAATGGTCCTCCTGCCTCAGCTTCCTGACTGCTGGGATTACACGAGTGTGCCACCACACCTGACTTATGCATTTAGTGCAATAGCAGCCCTGAGAATGACAGCAGAATAGAAGTGTTCCCCTCCTGCTCCAGGGGAGCTAGCACTTGCTTCTGGTGGTTGTTCCCTGACCCTGCGGGTCCAGCTTTCTGTGTGCTTGAGAAGCAGCTGGCAGGACCGGGCTATGGTGACCTCACAGGGACAACTGCAGTTTGGCAAATGCTGGAGAACGTCTCTGGGGCGCAGGAGCCTTCGAGGAAAGGCTGGGGGCAGCGCACTCCCCTGGTGACTCTTGGGGCTCTGGGGCCCAGAGGAAGAGGCAGGACCTGCGGGGACCTGGCCTGCTCCAAAGCGGCCCAGGTGGGACTGAGCACAGGTACACAGAGGCTGTGAGCCCGGGGCGGGCCGGCACCGTGCCAGCGCTGGGGCCGTGTGCTGGGGCTCGGGAATCGCGGCTCTGGAACCCCAAGCAGCCCTGGGGACCAGCTGGAGGCGCGCGGCTTTCTTAGGAACACGGGTATTTTTGTCTTTCCCTGTCTTGGGGAACCAGGCCCTTGCCCAAGCCGGGAACGTGTTTGACCACAGAGCTGCGTCTCCGGGCCTGGGCAGTACCGTTTTAACGTCACCTCCTCCGCCTCCTCCTCCGCCTCCACCTCTTCAGATATCAAATGACCTCCAGAGTTCCATTTTGCTTTTTCTTTGTTCCTCTCTGGCCTCGATGGTCGCTGGCTTGGATGATTATAAAGTCAGAGCGACCGAGTGGCCGTGGACAGGGCTCCTGGCAGGTTGGGAGAGGTGGGGGCTGCGTTTGGGCTGGAGCTGCTGTTAGTAGGCAGCTGAGGGGCTGGGGATTTAGCTCAGCGGCACAGCGCCTGCCTGGCAATCATGACGTCGTGAGTTCGATTCCCAGTACCGGAAAAAAACAAAACCAAACAAACAAAAAAAAATAGGCAGCTGAGTTAGACAGAAATATTATAGGCAGTGAGACAGGGCTAGGCCCTCGGAGGAGCCAGTATGGGAGACAAGACACCTTGCAAATGGAGACCTACTTGCTGCAGGCCAGACCTCAAGACAAAAGACTGAACAAAAGCGCCCACACACCTCCCTAGGTGTGAACACAAGGGATTGATATTCTAAGTAGGCAGGGATCACCGTGAAGAGTCGCTGACCCAACCCCTACGGGAAAAGCCCCTGTTCTGTATTCATGCCCGCTTGCTACGTGACTCGCTTCCCCATTGGATGCCGATTTAATCAGTTTTACCCGAACAGTTCTTATAGGCTGAGCATAGTTTTGTCCCACCTCATGCCCACCTTGTGATTTCCCATTTTCCCCCTAACTTGGACCTGTCTCACTTCGTCCCGTTTTGCTCTATCAAAGTCCCTAGAAAAGATGGAGTCTTGGGTAACCCGCTCGGGCCCCCTGCTGTCCCCCTCTCTGACCAAAGCTTTCTTCCCCTCAATAAATATATTCTGCTCATAACCTCCGCTGCTCCTGAAATTCATTCTTCAGTTTTAGAGAACACGAACTCGTCCAGGCTACCTTTCAGGTTGGGAGTTTCTATTTTCCTGCACCACTGTGGCCAGGGTGGCCAGGCCGAGGCGGTGGGACGGAGGCGAGGGGACGGACATCGCTCTGTAAACGCAAAGCTGCGGAGCAATTGCGCAGTCACAGGACGCGGTCACGCGGACCCAGGCATCCTGACTCCAGCCTGAGGGAGAGCCCGACGGCCGCGGCCTCTGGGAGCAGGACTGGCCGTGCTTCGTTTGGTTTTTCACTCAGTTTTTTAAAAAAAACATTGAACAGATGTCTTTTGTAGTATAAACATGTACCTAAAAAAATTTAAATGACAACAATAAACTCAGCTAATGGCTAAATTCCTCAGCTCTGGGACAGCAGGAAGCTGCTTTCCAGGAGGCAGAGCGTGTGACCCGGGCCTGGGCAGCTGGGAGGACGGGGCCTCCAGCGGCCTCAGTCCGGAGCAGGTGCTGAGATGAGGCCAGGGCTCCGGGCTGCAGCGCGCCCTATGCTGCCTGGGGCTGGAAGCTCTTCCCAACGCCCGGACGCTCCATACCCACTGAGCCCGGAGAGAAGCCACTGCCTCCTCGCCGTGGTCAGGAGGGGCACGTGTGGCCCCGTGGCCAGCTGGGGCCGTGTGGGGCCGGGCAGCGCCTTGACCATCTATCTCCTCCTAGGCTCCATTCAGGGACCTCTCTGTGCTGCATGAGGGCCGGAAGTTTCTTTGTAAATGTAATTTTTAGGCTGGGCCTGGTGGCGCACGCCTGTAATCCCAGCACTCGGGAGGCTGAGGCAGGAGGATCGTTGCGAGTTCGAGACCAGCCTGGGCTACAAAGTGAGCTCAAGGCCAGTCTGAACTCCATAGCGAGATCCTTCCTCAAAAAGATCAAAAAAAAAAAAAAAAAAAAAAGAGAGAGCAGAAAACTTGAATAGACATTCTACCAAAGCAGATCTAAGAAGGGCAAGAAAGTATGTAAAAAGATCATTAGTCATCCGGAAATGCGCATTAAAACCCAGTGAACTGTCATGACAGATTTATTAAGGTGGGCACAATAAAAAATACCCCAGGACCACTAGGTGCTCTGAAGATCAAAGCAACCAGAACTCCCAATGACTGTTGCTGGTGGGAGACAAAACACACAGCTCTTCTCACCTTGGCTAGGCAGAGTTTTCTAAACATTGCTTGTTTTGTGTGGTTCTGTGGCACTGGGGGTGGGACCCACGGCCTTCGCCCGGAGCTACATCCCCAGCCCTTTTTTTTTTTTTTTTATTTTTTCTCTGGTACTGGGAACCGAACTCACGACCTTGCACTTGCCAGGCAAGCGCTTTTGCCACTGAGCTAAATCCCCAGCCCCGCCCCAGCCCTTTTTTATTCTGGGATAGAGTCTCCCTAAATGGCTACAGTTGTCCAGGCTGGGCTCCCTGTTGGAGTATTCCTGCTGCAGACATGCTCAGCTTTTTTTTTTTTTTTTTTTTTGAGCATGAGGGTCTCACTGTTTCCCAGAGTGGTTTCCAACTGCTAGGCTCATGCAGCCCTCCTGCCTCAGCCTCCCAAGTAGCTGGGCTATGGGTGCACACCACTGTGCCTGGCATTAGCCTGTTCTTAAATTGGTTGTTTGCCTTCTTGCTGCTGGGTTTTGAGCGCGCCTTCCACATTCCGGATGCACACGTGTGTTGCACGTGGCTTGCAAGAGTTTTCTCCCTCTTCTCTCCCCGTTCTCCCAGTAGCATCTTTTGTACGGTAAATATCTTACTCGGAGGAGGAAGCTTTGTTTTCCGTCACTTATTCTCACTGAGATATAGCTGAGGTGCAGCACAACTTACGCTGTTGTGCGTGGCTGGGTGGAGCTTTGTGCTCCTGTGCCCGAGTAGCTCCTGTCCCCAGGACGGGGCGGCAGCATCTCCCTGCTTCCCTCTCCGGCCTCTACGTGGCACCCTCTTTCCTGCCTGGGCCCGAACTTTTGACTTCTGTGACCAGATTGGTTTTGCCTGGAAGATCTTAGTGATTGTGTTCCAAGTATTGGGGCCAATCTGCTTTGTCTCTGGAATCGGAAGCTTTCTCATCTCTTGGAGGGAGATCTGTTGTTGCTGTTGTTGTTTTGAAACAGAGCCTAACTATGCAGCCCAGGCTGCCTTTGAACTCCTGGAGATCCTCCTGCCTCAGCCTCTCCAGTACTGGGATTGTAGGCGTGTGCCACCAAACCTGTGTTTCTCTTCGGTTGTTGTTTTGTGTCAGAACATGTTTGCAGTGTATAGTGACTACTTTCCTCGTGGGGAGTGGGTGTGCGTTCATAGCACATCTCGATTCTTCTTTCATCCTCCTCCTGCCTCCTCCCTCTATGTCTTGTCCCCCTTCCGTCTGCAAAGGATCTATCTCCCTATTTTCCATTACCTGTCCTTTATTTTGCTCTTTATTTGTATTTTGGGTTCCTCATATAAGAGAAACCACGAGATCTTCAAGCTTGAGTGTCCAATTTATTTCACCTGACATGGTCTCAGGGTGCATCCATCTCCCATGCTGACTGGAGCTCCTCGTCCTTTATGGACGAGTGACATTCTTGGGGTGCAGACACCACACTTTCTTCACCCACTCATCTTGTGGACATGTGGGGTGCTCCCCAGATTTAGCTGCTGTGAACTACGCAGCTATAACATGGGTGTGCGTGGGTCACTGTACCATGGTGGCTTTTAACGCTTTGGGAACGTCACCCAGAAGGGGAAGGTCGGGGGTGAATGGAACTTCTAGTTTTAGTGCTGTGAGGAACCTCAGTACTGATTTCCACAGTGGCTGTATTAGTTTACATTCCCGCCAGCA
>NW_004955583.1:761082-766022 GCF_000276665.1 Chinchilla lanigera
TGCAGGGCCTCCTGTGGACCCGTGGACGAGTTCACCAGGAAGGTGAGTTGTTCAGGTCTTAGCTGAGTTGCTCCGCCTGCTGTGTGGACAGGGCTGGGGCAGCGCCCCTTTTGCTGGGGTCTCCTGGAATGGGCTGAACACCCAGCCCTGGCCTGCAGAGTGGACCAACAGCCCTGGTAGGACATTCCTGCTCAGCCTTGTGAGTGACAGTGTTTTGTGTGCTGCACACAGGGTAACTCACTCTCCTTCCCCACTGACCTAAGAGATGGATACTGTCTGTCTGTCTGTGTGTCTCTCTTCCCCTAAGTACGGGGGATCGAACCTAGAGCCTTCACACTGAACAACTTTTATTTTTTTGACATAGGGTTTCCCTAAATTACTAGACTGATCCTTGATCCTCACATCTCAGCCTCCCAGATACAGGCTTGTGCCACCCAGCCAGCTCCCTACCTTCCCCTGCCCTCCCCTGCCCTCCCCTCCCCTCCTTTTCCTCCCCTCTTTCTCTCTTTTGTTTTTTTTTTACAGTCTTTTTGAGACAAGGTCATGCTATGCAGTTCAGGCTGCCCTTGAGCTCATTTTGTAACCCAGGCTGGTCTTGAACTCACAACGATCCTCCTGCCTCAGCCTCCCAAGTGCTGGGATTACAGATGTGCGCCATCATGCCCGGCTTCCTTGCCTTTTCTTTTCTTGTTTTTTTCCTCTTTCTCTTTTTCTGAAACATTCAAAGTGCTTTCTTCCCACTGGGCATGCTGGCACATGACTGTACTCCCAGCTCTGTGGAAGGCTGAGACAGGAAGAGCGTGATTTCAGGCTGGGCAACTTAGTGGCACAGCAAGACTCTGTTTCAAGATAAACAACAGCAAAGGGCTGAGGATGTAGGAGCTCATTGGGAAGGCCGTGGGTTCAATCCCAGTACAATGAAAGCAAAATCCTCTTTTTGTATCAGCACCACACAGGACATTGTTACCGATAGTCACTCACTATGCAGAAACACACGGCGTTTCAGTTCCCATCGACTAACTGTACTCTATCACCTCCCAGTTTCCCCCAGCCTGGTAATCAGCATCTCATCTTCTGAGAGATCAACAGTTTTAGATCCCACACAAGCAAGCTGACGCAGTATTATCTTTCTGCATCCGGCTGACTCACTTCACAATGACCTCCAGCTTCATTCGTGTTATCCAGTGTGACAGGATTTTATCTTCTTATTTATTTATTTATTTATTTATTTATTTTTTCCCGGTACCAGGAATCGAACTCACGACCTTGCGCTTGCCAGGCAGGTGCTGTGCCGCTGAGCTAAATCCCCAGCCCCTTCTTGGCTACAATAAAAAGTGCAAAATAAACACAGGAATACAGATGTCTCTTCAGTATACTGACTGCATTTTCTTTTTCTTTTTTTTAATTTTTTGTCTTTTTGAGACAGGGTCTCGCTCTGCAGTTCAGGCTGGCCTTGAGCTCACTTTGTAGCCCAGGCTGGTCTCGAACTTGGCAACGATCCTCCTGCCTCAGCCTCCTGAGTGCTGGGATTACAGGGGTGCGCCGCCACGCACGGCTTGCATTTCTTTTTAATATCCAGTAGCAGGACTGCTGGATCATACAGTGGCTTAAGTTTTAATCTTTCTCTCCCTTTCTTTTCTTTTCTTGTTTTGTTCTCTCTTTTCTTTCCCTCCTTCCCTCTCTCTCTCTCTTCCTTTCTTTTTTTTTAAAAACAGAGCCTCTGTATGCAGCCAGGCTGGCCTTGAACTCTTGCTACTTATGTGTCAGTCAGCCTTCCAAGTGCAGGGATTACTGGCGTGTGGCGCCAGGCCCAACTTTCTATTTTTAATTGATGGGAGGAACTTCCCTACTGCATTCTGAAGTGACTACACAAACCTACACCCCCACCACCAGTGTTCAAGGCTTCCTCTTCCTCCACACCCTTGTCAGGGCTTGTTATCGAAGGTTCTTTTTGATTATGAAATTCTTACTGGGGTGAGGGGTTGTCTCCCTTCTCCTTGTGGCTTGGATTTGCCTTTCCCTGATGGTTAACGATGCTGAGCCCTTTTTTCACGGCCCCGTTCACCATTTGAGAAGTGTCTCCTCGGTGATAGTGCCCACTTTTCAGTCAGGCTGTGTTTTGTCCCATTCTTCATTTTGCTCCTGAGTTCCCTATGTATTGTGGACGTTTCCTCCTTGTCAGACGGATAGCTTGCATCTATTTTCCTCTGCTCTGTTGGTTGTCTTGTCACTCTGAATTGTTCCCCTTTCTGTCAGAAGATTTTTAGCTTCTTTTTTTTTTCTTTTTGTCTTTTTGAGACAGGGTCTTGCTCTGCAGTTCAGGCTGGCCTTGAGCTCACTTTGTAGCCCAGGCTGGTCTCGAACTCTCAACGCTCCGCCTGCCTCAGCCTCCTGAGTGCTGTGATTACAGACGTGTGCATCACACCCAAGACACAAGTATTTTCTTTTCTTTTTTTTTTTTTGACACAAGTATTTTCATCACTCCCATCTTGACTATGGGGTAGCTGGGCACACGAGGGTAAGTTATGCCCCCCAGCCGCAGGGCTGGACGCTGGCAGGGCCACCTTTACCTGGCGCTGGCCGCCCGGCTCCTGTCAGCCTGCAGCTCCCGTGTGCTCTGCCTGCCCAGGACCGGGCTCTCCCTGCCGGGCTCCTACAGAGGCGGACTTGGCAACACATCTGCTTCAGGCTCCTGAGCCCTTTCACGTAGATGACCTCACCCCAGTCTTCAGTAATGGGGCCTGTGGGTGCAGCCGCATAATAATAGCGTCTGTGAGGTAAGTATTATTATTCATAGTTTTTACAATCTGCGCAGGAAACCAGTCGCTTGTCAGAGGTCAGAGGTGAGGCGGCAGCAGGGCTCCTGCTCAGGCCTGGCCTCCGACTTGGAGTCTAGCTCTTGGCCACGTCCTTGCCAGGCCCACAGTGCTGGCCTGGAGCTTGTGCGCCGGGGGTCGCGGCCAGGCGCTCCTCACGGTCAGCTGCTTCCTGGCTGGGAAAACGCTTGGGGAACCCGGGGAGAGGGCAGAGAATGTGTGGTTGGCATGGATCTCCTAGGGTTGGGCAACGGCTTCCGCCTGCTGGGCCGGGTGACGTCAGCTATCTGGACCCCTGCCAGGCAGCCCAGGAAGCCGACTTCCGGCCGGAGGGCTCTGAGCCAGCCCGGACCTCCTGGAAAGCTGCAAAGAAAGGAACTGAATAATCAGATTTCAGGGAAGATTTCAGTGTAGGAAATCAGGTAATAATATGCATGAGGAGTTCGGGGGCCTGGGCAGGGTGAGCTGGGGCCTCCGTCTGGGGCTGAAGACTTTCTAGGGGCAAGAAGACGGGATTTGGGGATCAGGCCGGGAGCCGAGGGTGGGGTGACTAACAGACTCAGGGAAACAGGGTCGGGGGAGGAAAGGTAAGCAGAGCTTAGCAATCTGGAAAGAGACACGCATAAAGATACAAACACCGAAGGTCACACACAAGCCAGGAATAGAACACTGCTCCCAAGCCTGCCTCACTACTCCGTGGGCGCCGAGGCATAAACAAAACAGTGACAGGGACGTATCCAGCTTCCATCCCTTCACTTTCGCGGGTCACAGAAGTACCCCAGCTGGAGCTGGCGCAGGGGCACGGGCCTGGAGACCCGGCACCCTGGGAGGCTGAGGCAGCAGGATCCCATCTCCAGCCCAGCGGGGGCAACTTGGAGACTTAGCGAGACCCTGTCTCAAAACAAAGACACAGAAAGGAGGCCGCGGTGCAGCTCTGTGTGAAGGCCCTGGGTTCAATCCCCAGCGCCACTAAAGAAGGAAAGTACATCGGTTGGGAAAAAACCTAAACACTAGGTAGATGAATTAAAGCAGAAATCTAACCTCCTGTCTCCAGCCCCACCCTGGCCTGACTTATAAATGCTGTCATTTGCTTGCCATACCTTCATCAATATGCACCTCCTTCAGGCCCATGGGGACCCTAAGAGCTAAGAACTTTGACATCTTTCTAAAAAATTGTGATAGGAGCTGGGGATTTAGCTCAGCGGCACAGCACCTGCCTGGCAAGCACAAGGTAGTGAGTTCGATTCCCGGTACTGGAAAAACACCAAAAAAAAAAAAAATTGTGATAAAGTATATGTAAGATTTACATTTCACCTGGGTTTGGTGGCACATGCCTATAATCCCAGCACTTGGAAGCAGAGGCAGGAGGATCACTGCGAGTTTGACGCTATCATGGATACAGAGTAAGCCCACGATCAGCCTGAACTGCATAGTGAGACCCTGTCTCAAAAAAAGAGAAAATACTTACATTTTAACTTTTTTGTTGTTGTTTTTGTTTTTTGGAAACAGGGTCTTGCTATGTAGCCCAGGTTGGCCTTAAACTCACGGTGCTCTTCCTGCCTCAGCCTCCCAAGTGCTGGGATTACAGGTGTGCGCCACCACACTCGGCCATTTTAACGTTTTTAAGCGGCGTTAAGTTTTCCAACATTGTTGTGCAACCATCACCGCATCCACCTCATAACCTTTTCTCTTCCTCAATTTGTGATCCGTGCTGAGACCCAACGCCTTATTCCCCTCTCCCCCGCTCCCGGCAGCCAGCGGGCTACTCTGTTCCTGGGGAGTTTAACTACACTCCCGTCACAGAATGTCATGGTTTGGCAGCCTGGTTAAAAAAAAAAAAAAAAAATGTCATGGTTGGGGGCTTATTTTGCCAGGGGAAACAACATAATACAGGACATATATTTTATAAGATTATTTATAATAGTCACCCAAAGAATTGTGTACAATGAGTGCAGGAAGTCTGTCCACGCACTAGAGACCAAAGAATCCAGCCAAAGGCCTATATCCCAAGGTAGTGTCTTGCGTGAGTCCAGCTGAAGACCTAGAGCCCCTAACGATGCCTCCCAAGAATCCAGCTGGAGGCCTAGAGCCCACCACAATGTCTCAGGCAGGCCTGTTTCATGG
>NW_004955583.1:766362-767851 GCF_000276665.1 Chinchilla lanigera
CCATTCTCAGTGCCAACAAGGTCCCAAGCTCCTTGGATGATGAGAACAGCTGAGTTCATCAGGAAAGCCAGCATGACAAGTTCCGCCAAGAGAACCAACAGCTCCTTACAGCTTCTCCCAGCTCCAACAGCCTTCTTCTTCTCCAGGTCTGCCTCTTATGCTGCTGGCAACAGTCCCAGGTGGGCCTCCCACATCCAGCACCACACTTACTCAGTTCAGCTGGGGGTTATAAGTACACCACCAGTTGTCATCCACTACATAGAGTGAGCAGATTTTATTTCACTTAAAATAATGATTTCAAATTGTATCTGCGTTGTAGCAAGTGTCCAAATCTCCCTTTTCCAGGCTGAGTGTGTGTGTGTGTGTGTGTGTGTGTGTGTGTGTGTGTGTGTGTGAGTCCTTTTGTTTACCCATTTATCTAATGAGGGACACACATTGCTTCACCTTTTAGCAGCTGTAAATAATGCTGCTGAAGCCTGGCACGGTGGCAGGTATCCTTGATCCCAGACTCCAGAGGCTGAGGCGGGAAGATCGCCATGACTTTGAGGCCAGCCTGGGCTAAATAGCAAGTCCTTGTCTCAAAAAATAGATAAATAAATAAAAATTTAAAGGTAAAAATGCTGCTGTGAATGTGGGTGTGCAAACATCTGTTCACTTTTTCCTACTTTTAACAACAGCTTTGAGACACAGTTCACCTTTTTATAACTTCTAGCTTTTGCTTTTGGGATGAGGCCTTCTAGTGCCCAGCCCTGTCTCAAACTTGAGACCCTAACCCTCCTCAGCCACCAGACCAGCTAGGATTGCAGTGTAGACCCCAGTGCCCGGTGCCCAGCTCACAGTTCACTTAAAAAATGGTTCCTGGGGTTGAACCCAGGGCCTTTGCACTGAGCTACATCCTCCAACCTTTTCTACATTTGTGTTTGAGACAAGATCTCAGTAAGTCACTAAGTTGCCCAGGCTGGGCTTGAACTTGTGATCCTCCTGCCTCAGCCTCCCAGAGTGCTGGGATGACAGGTGTGCACCACTAGGCCTAGCTACAATTCACTGTTTTAAAGTCAACAACGAAATGTTTTTTATTTTACTTATAGAGTGGTGTGGCCATCATCATGATTGTTTGTTTTGGAACTGAGAACTGAACCCAGGGCTTCACGCTGAGCTACAGCCCTGGCCTTCTTTCTTTTTTGAGACAGAATCTTAATAAGTCTGGGCACTAAATTGCCCAGGTTGAGTTTGAACCTCTGATCTTCCTGCCTTAGCCTCCCAGAGTGCCTGCCTGCCTAGCAGGCCTTTTTCCTTCTGGTTGTCAGAGTGGTGGCTCGGTGGGTGTTTGCGCACTCCCTGAGCCTTAGTGCTGTCGGGCATCTTTCATGTTATCGTCCACTTGCATATCTTTGGAGAATTGTCTGTGCAAAGCCGGGCATGGTGGCGCACACCTGTAATCCCAGCACTCGGGAGGCTGAGGCAGGAGGATCATTGTGAGTTCGAGGCC
>NW_004955583.1:769420-771743 GCF_000276665.1 Chinchilla lanigera
ACCTGCATGACCCATTCCCTTCAAGGAGGCCTCCCCTCCTGTTCCTGTCACCTCCCCCTCATGCCGTCAGGTGAGGATCCGTCATGGATTAACCCACTGCTGAAGTCAGACCTCCAGACGCAGTCTCCCCTTCAAGCCCCCCACTGCACACTGCTGCCCTGGGGACCCGGCCTTGCACACGTGAGCCGTGGGGGACCGAATGACGCAATGGTTCCAACCTAGATCTTCTCATTCCTTTCTAGTGGAGAGTTTTTAGACTTCTAAGTTCCTCAGACTTCCTTGGGTTACCAAAAGCTGTGGGCACAGGAAGCCAGATTTCTCCAGTTCACGGGCCACCCTCTCCCTGAGTCAGGGCAAGGAGTCCCTCGCCTGCCCGCGACAGCGCCAACTTCTCACACCGGGAGGGAGCCTCACACCCCTTCCCTTCGCCTGTGGCGGGCTCCTCCTCTCCGACCAGGCTCAGGACAAAGATTCCACTTCCTTCTATGGTGGTTCTGCCATCGGAAAGTTCTTGTTGAGATCTGACCAGCGCTCCTGCCGCAGTGGAGCCAAAAATCCTCACAAGCGCTTGTGTAACCTTTTATGACAGGACCTGGTTTCATGTAGGAGGCATTTCGGGATTGAGAAAGCTTTGTGGGCTATGCACTGCCTGAAGCAGCCTTGGTGAAGCCGTGGGCCTTGTTCTGGCTCCGAGGACAGTGGTTCTGATTCTGCACATAGCTTGCCACTGCAGAGAGTGAAACCAGTTTTTTTTTTTTTTTGAGACAGGATTTCTGTTTGTAGTCCAGGCTGGCCTCGAACTCACAACGATCCTCCTGCCTCAGCCTCCCAAGTGCTGGGATTACAGGTGTGCTCCACCAGGCCGGGCTCCACACATTCTTCGGTCCAGTGTCGGAGGCCGAGGGCTCCCCTCCTCGCTTCCAAGCATCTATCACTAGCCTGTCAGGATGCTGTGATGCCCGGTGAGGGCCCCCAGCACCTCAGCACAGCACGAGGTGAGCGACTGCTAGGACCTCAGGGCGTTGCAGCCCAGGACGTGTTTACCACGGGAACTGACCAGTGCTCCAAGCCGCAGCCGTCTCCCTCAGGGCTGGTCTGCCAGCCCAGCACGTCTGCTCTGCGATCACAAACCCTCCCGTGCTGCCTTAACCAAGAGGCCCAGCGTGGAGAGGACAGGCCCACATGCGCCCGAGGCCGCAGGCCTGCAGGGGCAGGGGCGGGACGGGCGGGGAGGAAGCAGGCCGGGGACTGTCGTGCTTCACAGGCAGACAAAGCACCTGCGCCTCCAGTCCTGGGGACGAGTCTGGGCGCCACCTGTGGCTTGCCACTGCCGTCCTCTCCCTTAGTAATGACAGGGAAGCTTGATTCACACAGAGGCTAGAAAGGGCCCCGAACTCAGGGCTCGGGTGGGCTTCGGCCTGCGGACCTTGGTGAGGGCAGGTGGAGGACCACGTTCGCCACCCGGGCCGCAAGGAGACCCCTTCGCCCTCCAGGGTGCCCTGGCCTGGCAGAGCCCTGCGGGGAGCAGGACTCAGAGCTCCAGGGCTTTGGTTCAGAGCAGCGAGTGCCCACGACAGGAGAGCCACGGGCGGGGACAGGTTGAGCAGGGGAAGCTGGACGCCCTGCTGGCCCTGCCCGTCGCCGCTGTGTCCCCGGCCCTGTGCCTAGGGCAAGCGCTATGGCGGCAGAGCCTGGGCAGCTGCCAGGGCCTCCCTAAGACCTGCGGAAGGTCGGCCAGGGGAGGGGAGGGGGGCCATGGCCGGGTCAGCTCTGCAGGCAGCCTGCGGGTCTTCAGCCGCGCTCCTGCAGGCCGAGGTGACTCGCTTCCCCGCTGGCACCTCCTTAGGGCCCTGGGCAGGCTCCGAGCCCCAGCTCTGCCCGCTGGCTCCCAGTCGGAGTTCTGGCCTCTGTCTGAAGACCGCCTGCCCCGGGCCTGGCTGACGCGAGTGCCCAGCTCCGTCTCCTTCCCAGGTGTGGCCTTGCCCCCCTCCTCCGGGTGACCCTCAGCCACAGAGGCGGGGCGGGCGGGCCACCGTCTGCTGAGCCCGTGATGCAGGACCCGGGGATGCAGGGACGCCCCAGGGACAAAGCTGAGACTGCTGTGACTCTTGGGCGGAACCGGGCCCGCGTGCAGGCACCACCTCGAGGCCGAGGCGGCCGGCAGTGCCCGTCAGGGAACTGGCAGCCACGTGCAAGGCAGCGGGTGGGGCTGGCAGCCAACGGGCATGAGGCGGGTGGGCAATCAGCAGGGTAATCGCGGAAACTGGGTTCCAGGGTGCCAGGAGCTACCGGAGGCGCGGGGTGCACGGCTCCCGCGTGGAGA
>NW_004955583.1:771874-784592 GCF_000276665.1 Chinchilla lanigera
AAGTGGGAGCCACGTGACCCTCACCAGCGCAGGCTGCGCTGAAGGACTGGACCCCTGCCCTCCACAGACCTGAGCCTGCCTCCCACACCCGGGCCTCGGCCCCTGTGAATTCTGCTTCCTGGCACTGTGAAGAGAGGAGACAGTGTCTTGCAGGATTTTTGGATTATATGATTATTTATTTATTTAGGTGTCCAGAATCGAACTCAGGACCTTGCACTTGCCAGGCAGGCGCTGTGCCGATGAGCTACATCCCCGGCCCGGATTTTTATTTTTATTTATTTATTTATTTATTTATTGTCTTTTTGAGACAGGGTCTTGCTATGCAGTCCAGGCTGGCCTTGAGCTCACTTTGTAGCCCAGGCTGGTCTCGAATTCACAGTGACCCTCCTGCCTCAGCCTCCTGAGGGCTGGGATCACAGGTGTGCACCACTGTCCAGCTCTTGTTCTGTTTTCTGATAAAAGTCTCGCTATATAGTCCAGGTTTGACCTTGAACCTACTACGTAGCCCAAGCTGGCCTCAAACTCATGTTGAATCTCCTGCCTCAGCCTCCCAAGTGCTGAGATTACAGGTGTGTCCTGCCACGCCTGGCCAAATGTGGATATCTGGGGCCTTTGCTATTGGAGAGGAGCTCTGTGCTTGGCATGGAGACTGTTTTGAGGCCCCCTACCTGTCATCTTGTCTCATAACAGCACAATTTTATTTTTTTGTTATGGTATTAGGGATTGAACTCGGGGTCTCACATGTGCTAGGCAGTGGTCTACCACTGAGCTACCTTCCTGGCCCTTCTAAGTTTATTTTCAGATAAGGTCTTGCTAGGTTGCCCAGGCTGGCCTCATGCTTGGATCCTCCTGCCTCAGCCTCCTGAGTTGCTGGGGTGGCAGGGGTGCGCCCTGGCCCCTGGCCAGCAAAGAACCTGGTTCCAGGAAGTTCAGAGCCTTCCAGCTCCTGAAATCTGCCTGTACCATCTTGGAGGAAGGGAGTTTGATGGGTCCCTAGGCCACGTTTGCAGGAAGGAGCGCTGACCCCTGCCTAACCTTTACGAAAAGCACCAGAAATCTTTGTGAATTTTCCGTGCAGTGAGGAAGGCTCCAGGTTTTGTGGGCTTTCCCAGATTTTCGCCAGGTTTTCTGGGCCTTTCTCAAGTCTGTGCTGTGGAGGCTGCTGCTTCCTGTTTGCATTCTCTTACCGCAAGTCACCCCCGTTCCTACTTTCACTTGAGTTTTGTATCTCACTCCGCAGCAAGTTTGAGTTGGCGGGAAACATTTCCGGGAGCAGTTTCTCAAACCTCTTTCCCAAAACCTGCAGTTGCAGTGGGTTCACAGGACGGAGCCACCTTCGAGGTCAAAGCGGCAAAGCCTCAGTTTATGTCTGCCAGAGCCGCTGCATTCCCAGATTTCCTCATAGTCCCATGACTCCTATTCCGGGCTCAGCAGCGGCTTTCTTTTGGGGCATTTCCACAAAGAAACTTGTTCTTAATGTTTTCCATAGGTTCCTGGCTGGGGGACCACCCACTGGCAGACACACAGAGCTGGGGAACCGGGCGGCCCCGGGCTGGGTACCATCACGCCCAGAGGACAGCACCCTTCCTGCCAGTGCCAGGCAGAGCGGCTGCCCCCTGGGGGCGGGGGGACAACCGGAGCAATCAGAAACGTCAGATTTGAAGATGCTGCCCGTTTCCTGTGCAAGGAGACGCAGACCAGCGGGAGGCCACACGCCCCACCGTCTCCTCGCTGACTCTCCGACGTACCCTGGATGTGCTCGGGCCGAGGCAAGGTGCTGCTGTTCACTGCGTGGATATTCGTGTGATCTGTCGCGTGGGTTTTCGATAAATTAACGAGCACCCAGTTCACATGTTGCTCCCTCACTGGCGACAGACAGGACCCACAATCTCTTCGTGTCTTTGCCTCCCCTGTAAGTCCCTCCCCTTTGTCACTGTCGTTGGGAAGCTGTTGGACTCTGAGGGCTTGGCCCTTGTTAGGAAATAACGGAGCAACTTCCATCTTGACTTCTTGCAGATCCGTTCCCTGTGGAGTGTTCAGTATGGAACTGTAGGGAAGGAGCAGGCCTCTGCTGGGTGGTGTGTTCACATGCCCTTGCTGCAGTTCCCGCAGGGAGGGACCCCGGGTCATCGCTGAAGGAGCCGTGGCCAGGGCTCCGCGCCAAACCCGAGCCGTGACTGGAGACGCTCACATCTTTTGCAAAGGCGACCTCATCCTTCCGGTAGAGCCATGGTGAGTCGGGAGAATGTTTCTTCGTCGTGTTAAAAAGACTATTAAAGACGGTGTCTCTGCGGAACTTTAGTTACTACATATAACTGCTGGTGTCTGAGAGGGGAAGTGGGTAGACACATTCCTCAGAGGAGCGGTGGAGGGCTGGTCTCACTATGCAGTTCAGGCTGTCCTTGAACTCATGGCGATCCTCCTGCCTCAGCCTCGAGAGTGCTGGGTTACAGGCGTGCACCACCATGCCCAGCTTCTTACATTTCTGATGGGATAAAATGTTCCAGGGGACGCTGGCTCCTCCTGAGGGTGAAGACAGGTGTTCCTGGCTTCCTGTTGGGCCTGTTTCCCAGGGTTTTGCAGGGGAAAGGAAACACAAACGTATCAGAGCCGAACTCTGACCAAGCCGAGACTTCCGGTTCAGGTCAGGCACTCAGTGTTTTCCTCATAGTGTTGTAGGCAGCTGAGGTGGACAGAAATGTTACAGGCAGTGAGACCGGGCCAGGCCCTCAGAGGAGCCAGTATGGAAGACGAGATACCTTGCAAATGGAGACCTACTTGCTGCGGACCAGACCTCAAGACAAGAGACTGAGCAAAAGCGCCCACACACCTCTCTAGGTGTGAACATAAGGGATTGATATTCTAAGTAGGCAGGGATCACCGTGAAGAGTCGCTGACCCAATCCCTACAGGAAAAGCCCCTGTTCTGCATTCATGCCCGCTTGCTACGTGACTCGCTTCCCCATTGGATGCCGATTTAATCAATTTTACCCGAACAGTTCTTATAGGCTGAGCATACTTTTGTCCCACCTCATGCCCACCTTGTGATTTCCCATTTTACCCCTACCTTGGACCCGCCTCACCTCCTGATTTTGCTCTATAAAAGTCCCTAGAGGCCGAGCGTGGTGGTACATGCCTGTAATCCCAGCACTAGGGAGGCTGAGGCAGGAGTGCCTTGAGTTCCAGGCCGAGGCCGAGCGTGGTGGTACATGCCTGTAATCCCAGCACTAGGGAGGCTGAGGCAGAAGGATCATTGCCAGTTCGAGACCAGCCTGAACTGCACAGCGAGACCCTGTCTCAAAAAGACAAAAAAAAAAAAAAAGTCCCTAGAAAAGACGGAGTCTTGGGCAACCCACTCGGGCCCTCTTCTGTCCCTGTCTCTGATAGAAGTTTTCTTGTTTTGTTTTTTTTTCTTCTGGTACCAGGAATCGAACTCACAATGTTGCGCTTGCCAGGCAGGCGCTGTGCCGCTGAGGTAAATCCTCAGGCCCTTGATAGAATCTTTCTTTCCCTCTAAATATATTCAACTCTTAACCTATGTTGTTCCTAAAATTCATTCTTTGATGTTATTTTATTTTATTTATTTGTCTTTCTGAGACAGGTATGCAGTTCAGGCTGGCCTTGAGCTCACTTTGTAACCCAGGGTGGCCTTGAACTTGAAGGGATCCTCCTGCCTCAGCCTCCCAAGTGCTGGGATTACAGATGTGCGCCACCACGCCCGGCCATAACTCTCCCAGATATCGTTCAGGTTGGGAGTTTCTATTTTCCTATATCAACAGGAGCCTCGCAGAACCTCCCTGTCCTCCAACCTGAACAGCCCAGGCTGAGCGGGAGTCTGCCGCTCCTCACAGCTGCAAACACAGCACCCCCTGAAGCCCCACCGCCCCTCTGCGTGGTAACGAAACCCAGCTTTCTGCACTCTGATTTTGGTCCTCCTGGTGCAGTTTGCTGGGGATAAACATCAAAGCGCCGTCGCTGCAAGCTGCTGGAGACAGTGCCGCCCGGGTGAGCCTGTTGCTCCCCATGCAGATCCGATGCTTGCCTCGCACATCCCAGGGAGTGCTCCACCCTGAGCTGCACCCCTGCCCAGAGTGCTTCTGACAGTCCGTGTGGTTTCCAATGATCTGAAACATTTCCGGTTCTGAGACTGCAAAGCACGGTGGGCTAGAGAAACAATTTCTGTCCCCATCTCCCCCTAGGTAGCCATTTAAACCTGGTTTTGCAGCCATGGGTAGAGGCGCACGCCTGTAATCCTAGCACTCTAGGAGGCTGAGGCAGGAGGATGGAAAGTTCAAGCACAGCCTGGGCAATTTAGAAATTTAGTGAGGCCTTGTTGAAATAAAAGGCGGGGGTAGGGGGCTGGGTTCACTTCCTAGTGCTGAAAACAGAGTTTTTGCTTATCTGAGGTTTTTTTTTCTTTTTTTCTTCCTGAGCTAGGGATTGAGACCAGCACCTTTGCCTTGAGCTACATCCCCAGCTCTTCATTTTTGCTCTGAGACAGGGTCTTGCAAAGTTACCCAGGTGAGGCTCGAACTTGTGATCCTCCTACCTCAGCCTCTCAGAGTGTTAGACTTACAGTCATGCACAGTGCAGTAGCTATTTTTCTGGTTTTTTTTTTTTTTTTGTGTGTGTGTGTGTGTGTCTGTGTCTTTGGTACTGGGGAATTGAACTCAGGACCTTGAGCTTGCCAAGCAGGCACTGTGCTGCTGAGCCATATCCCTGGCCCTTTTCTGCATTATTTATTATTTAGAAAAATTTTATTTAGATTATTTAGAGGTAGGGTCTTGTTGTGTTGCCCAGTCTGGCCTCAAACTCCTGGACTAAGCAGTCCTCCTGCCTCAGCCTGCAGAGTGGCTGAGACCACACCCAGGCGCCACTGCACCCAGCCATGGTGCTTTCTTTAACGATACAAGCTAGGGCCTATGCCTTAGGAGTGCATGGAGACGTTCTGGCCCTCTTTACTACACTCTGTAGTACTTTGGTAGTAACTTAACCGGCTCCCTCCTGTCCCTTTCTCCCCTTCTGCTGTTACAATCAGGGACGCAGTAAATCGTGTGCAAATACTTTTTCACATTTTCTCAGCAATTGTTTGGGAACAGAGGCTGGACGTGGTATTGCCAGTCCAAAGAGGAAATGAATAGGTAACTTTGCTAAGCAGCGCTGCCCACCGCCCCCTGGGAGGTGACCTCAGACACACTCTGTGGTACCTGCTTCCTTGGACGTTTGCCAACGATTGTGTTGCCAAAATATGGATTTTTGCCAATCTGATAGGTCAAATGTGCTACTTTAGTGTGGTGTGGTATTTTTCTTATGGGAAGCAGGTTTGAACACTTTTTTATGTCTTATGAGACCCTTTATATTTCTTTTCCTATGAACTGTCTTTTCAAGCTGCTTTTCCAATTTTTAGAATTAAATTGGTGCCAGGTGTGGTGGCGCACACCTGTAATCCCAGCACTTGGGAGGCTGAGGCAGGATTGCCTTGAGTTCCAGGCCAGCCCAGGCTAAACAGTGAGATTAAGGCCAATTTGAACTACATAGTAAAACCTGATCTCAAAAACAAACAAACAAAAATAAAATTCAGTTGGTTATTTCCTCTTTACTTGGAAAAACTCTTTATTTTGGGTTTTTTTTTGTTTGTTTGTTTTTTTCCGGTACCGGAAATCGAACTCACGACCTTGCACTTGCCAGGCAGGCGCTGTGCCGCTGAGCTACATCCCCGGCCCTAGAGAAACTCTTTATATACTAGGAATGTTAATCATTTGTCAGGTATGTTAGCCATTTGTCCTCTTACTTTGTGTGTGGTAGTATTTTCCACTTAAATTTCCTTCTCTTCCTCCTCTTTCTCCTTCCCTTTCTTCTGCCTTGAACTCACTATGTAGCCCAGCCTGGCCTCCACCATATAGCAATTCTCCTGCCTCAGCCTCCTGAGTACTGCAATTACAGGCATCAGCTGCCATGCCCAGCTTGCTTACTTTATTTATTTTTTTTGTACCAGGAATCAAACTCAGGACCTTGTGCTTGCCAGGCCGGTGATGCGCTGCTGAGCTATGTCCCCAGCCCCTAGTTTACTTTAAAATTTTTGTGTAGTCAAATTTATCAGTTGTTCCCCTCAATTGTAGCTGCACTTTTAGCCCAAGTTATGAAAATCTCCTCTGCTCCCAAGTAGAAGGATTAATTTCTTTTCCTTCTTTTCTTCCTTCTTCCTTCTCTCTTTTCCTTCTTTCCAATTGTATATTGTGAAAAAAACCCATATGATATCTACCTTTTTTTCACACTCTGATAAATGAAATATACTTTATTTATTTATTTATTTTTTGAGATAGATTCTGGCTGTGTAGCCATGTCTGGCCTTGCACTTGCTATGTAGCCCAGGCTGTCTTGTTTTTTTTTTTTGGTCTTTTTTGAGACAGGGTCTCGATATGCAGTTCAGGCTAGACTTGAGCTCATTTTGTAGCCTAGGCTGTCCTTGAACTCACAATGGTCCTCCTGCCTCAGCCTCCCGAGTGCTGGGATTACAGGCGTGTGCCACCACACCTGGCTTGTCATTTTTTTTTTTGTCTAGTGCTAGGAATCAAACTCAGGACCTCGAACTTGCTAGGCAAGCGCTGTACGGCTGAGCTATATCCCTGTTCCTCCAGGTTGTCCTTGAACCTGAAGTGATCCTCCTGCCTCAGCCTCCCCAGTGTTGGGATTACTGGTGGCGCTACCAAGCCCAGGTCTTTTTCCAGAGTCTCAGATTTGATACAAACTCCTCCCTCCCACTCTTTCCATTCCACTTGACTTTTCCTGGACATCTTCTTCCTGGCTTGGACAAAACTGGACACGGGTCACTGTCAGCATCTGTCCAGCGCCCTGCGTTTGGATCCACTTTGCTGCCTGTTTTGCGTTCTGGGGCTCTGTGATCTCAGTGCAGGGTTTTTCCAGCAGTTGCAGGAGCTCTGACCTTGTGAGCAGGAGGGCGTCCAGAACCATTCAGCCTAGAGCCGGCCGCAGAGCCCGGGCTGGGCAGGCCACACTGGAGACTGGATCCCGCCAGGCCTGCAAGGTAACAGCAGCCAGTTAGACTGCAACCAGCACCCCAGCCCGGTGGGCCAGGACCGCGTCGGCCACAGAGTGCTGACAGAACGCGGACCCAACAGCGCCCCCCGGAGCCTCTGCTGTTTCCCTGCACTCTGCGACGGGACCACTTCCCTCTTGGCCAGTGTCAGCTCAGCCGCTGTACTTGTAACCCTGTAGGTTGTGTCTGCCCCACGCTGTACCCACAGCTGTACCCACGCTGTGACTTTGCTTGTGAGTCACGCCCAACAAAGGGCCTGGATGGCCACCCACTCGGGACCCCTCCGGAAGCCCAGGAGCCGCTTTTCTCTCCCTGTTCCAGTGAAACTCCCCCGACTTCCTCCTTTGCCCGGTGACTTCACCCCTGGATGTTGTCATCTCACAGCTCGGGTGGATTTCTCCCGTGTCGGTGGGCGTTGTTGGCCACGCCGAGCGGCTGAGGGCTCGGTGCCTGCGTGGGTGAGGAGGCGGGGAGCCCTTGGGAAGGGCAGGGGAGAGGCCGGAGACCTGGGGGCTGGGGGCGGGCTGGGCTGGGAGGCGCCGGTCCCGGCTCCCTCCCCTCCACACCTGAAATTTCCACCCGCAGCCACCACCTGCGGCTCCACCAAGCCCGGAAACTGCAGACCTGTATTTGGGGCTTAGGAACTGCAAGTGGGGAAACAGACTCAGCTTCCAGTCCGTGCCTTGCAGAAGGTGGTGTGCGTGTGCATATGAGTGTGAATACATGTGTGCGTGTGTGTGCGTCCACCGAGCAGGCAGTGCCGCTCTCACGAGGCCAGAGCGTCCTCGGGGACGCTTCTCTGGAGCTGAGGTCAGGGACTGTGTGACGTGGAGGATAAAGAACCCACACACTTCGGAAGACCATGCGCAGAACCAAAGCCTGTAACCCTCGAGCCAAACCCAGAGCTTCGGGACAGCCAGACGCCTGCGGGGGTCGCGTCCCAGGAGCCGCTGGAACCCCGAGCCTCCCTGGGGCCGCCTGACTCCATCTCGAAAGCATCAGTGCTGCCTCCACGGCAGTTTCCCTTCTGTTTCCGCACACGCTCAGCCCTCCCTTCAACGTGGAACACAGAAGAGAGCAAAACCCGAGGGCCTCCTGCACAGAAGCTGAAATGGAGGTCTTCAGCGGAGGGCAGAGGAGCCCCGCGGGTCCCTTCGCGGGCTGGTTTCCTACGGAGCGACGGATGGGGAAGAGCAAACGGAGAGGGCCCCGAGGCCTGGAGGGGAGCCGGGTGGCACCCAGGATGCGACCGCCCTGGGACAGCATGGCCCGCGGGGGCAGGGTACTGCTCTCTCTCATCGAGGGTGGGGCTCGTCTAATCCCAGGGGCTTTCCTGTAGCAGGAAACATGTAACACGCCCTTGGGTTACACGAAACCAGGACAGTCTGATCAAACAGGTGTCCACGCTGAGCGTGAGGAGAAATCGTGTCCTCCCGGGTGGTGGGGTAAGAAATGTCCTGAGGTGGGGACCCTTTTAGGGACAGTCGCTAATATGGAATTCAACGTGGCCCCTCTTCTGAGATGTATTTCCCCTTCTTGACTGGCTTATCCATGTCCTTTAAACCTGCCCTGGAGCTGAGCTGACCCTGAGCCCATCTTCAGCTTGTAAGGGGAAGCGAGGTGAGGAAGAAGTGATACTGACCAGGAAAATGGCAGCACTTCCTGGGCCAGGGCCCTGGACTTCCTGCAGCGGAAGAAAAGTAAGGGTCTGTGTTACTTTGACTGTCAATGTAAAAGGGGAGCAGGGCATGGTAGCACATGTCTGTAATCCTAGCACTCAGGAGGCTGAGGCAGGAAGATTGCCAGGAGTTCAAGGCCAGTCTGGATTACACAGTGAGACCCTGTCTCAAAACACCAAAACAAAACAAAAACAGGTAAAAGCGATGTCAAAAGGCGGGGGAGTTAATCGGGTTCCCTTTTACCACGTGGAGTCAATATCCTCTCCACCTCCCTCGGTGCCCGCAAGTTCTTGTCTCTCAGGACGCTGACTGGATGAATCCTCCACCCACAGCAGCCCCACTGCCTCAGGCCTCCGCCACCTTCCGCCCTCTCTGTTTCTGCTCGCCTTCCTCTCCTCTTCACTCTGTCCCAGCTGCCTTTACCAACACTGTTCTTTCCCTGTTTGTTTTCCTCTCCGACGTCCTCGCGCCTGGCTCCCCCTCCGCTTCCGCGGGGGGTCTCGCTTGCGGCCAGGGGCCGGCTGCTGCCTCTGGGTCTGCTCTGCAGAAACACAGCCTCTGCTGAGAGTGGATCCAAAATGTCTTTAATTCAATCTCGACAGCTAACAATGGGCGATGTCACAGAACAACCCAGGATTCCAGCTTTGAGCAGAATCAGAATCAGGCCACCTTGCATCCCAGGGCCCGCCCTCGCTGCTGGCCATCGCTGGAGCTGGGTGCGCTGCCGGCCTCCCTGACGCTGAGGGAAACTGTCAGTTGCATTTATCACTTAGCGAGGGTGATTGATCCCTTCAGGGCAGCGGTGTGAGGTCAGGCTGGGTGACAAGGATCCCATCTCAGGGGCTGGGGATATAGCTCAGTGGCATAAGCACCTGCCTGACAAGTGCAAGGTCCTGAGTTCGATTCCTGATATAAAAAGAAAAAAAGGATCCCATCTCAGAACAAAACAGCCAGGTGCAGTGGCACAGGCTCATGATTCCAGCACTCTGGGAGGCTGAGGCAGGAGGGTTGCAAGTTCCAGCCTAGCCTGGGCAACTTAGCAAGACCCTGTCTCAAAATGAATAATAAAAACAGCCAGGGTGTAGTTCCGTACAAAGGCTCTGGGTTTAATTCCCATTACAGAAAACAAAAACAAGACAATAGCAAAAACAAATTAGGGCTTAATTCTGTGTTTAAAATAAATCTGAAAATAGGCCTGCAGGTTAGAACAGGGTCCTATGGTTTAAGAGCACCGTGGTGTCGGGGTCTTGTGGTCTACATTCTGACATGGGGGCACCCCCAGGGCGGAGAGTCCTGGGTCCCTCGAGGGAACAGCTCACTCTCAAACTGCAAACCGCCAGAGCAGCCTCCTGCTGGTCAGGTTCTTCCGCTGTCCTCTGCCCCGGGGCTAATCACCCTCGGCCCTAGGCCCAGTACCAGACAGCTGGGGACAGGGGGACAGTCTGTGCCCCAGGGCCCGCTGAAGTGGTTCCACCTGGCCAGCCCTGCTCCCCGGGGAAGGACTCGGCAGTGTCCTGCTCAGGGCTCCTCGAGCCTCGCTGCCCTCCTGTGTGTGCATCCTCATCCTCGTCCTCGGGGGCCCCGCGGCTCCAGGGATGCCACGTGCACACTTCCGGGCTGCTGATCGCCTTCCGCTGCTGGTGGAAATCGGCGGCCCTCACAGCGCCAGGCCCGCGGCCCTTGGGCAGCCGTCCGGTGTTAGACACCGACCCGCCCTGCGCTGGTTTCTTCATGCGGGAAGCGTCTTGAGGGCACGGGCTTTATGTGTCCTTCCTGTTGGGTCCCCAACCTTGGGGAGAATGTACGGCGCCCCCAGGGGGGCAGTCATCACCTCAGGCAGGGAGCAGTGCCGGGACTCCCAGAGGCCGGGCCAGTGACGTCATCCCCGCAAGCAACTCGGATGACACCTCGCTGACTGGCTGAGTCACAAGACCTCCACCTGCCCGTGGGCTGGAGGGGACAAACTTGTTTTTAAAGCACGCAACTCTGCTAAGCCAAACAGAATGGGGCTCAGCTGGGAGAGGAGTGGGAGCAGGGCGCAGGTCGCCTGCGCTGGCTCCGGCCCCATCGTCGTGCCCGGAGCCCCCGGGGCCCAGCGTCCTCTCT
The DNA here is from genome assembly GCF_000276665.1 of Chinchilla lanigera. Classification (NCBI taxonomy): domain Eukaryota; kingdom Metazoa; phylum Chordata; class Mammalia; order Rodentia; family Chinchillidae; genus Chinchilla; species Chinchilla lanigera. The sequence goes on from NW_004955583.1 coordinate 782,716, forward strand.
GCTTTGGGACAGCTGAGCCGCCCAGGTCCCACCAAGCCCGGATTCCGTGGCTCCACATTTACTGTGTATCTGCCGGGTTTCCAAGACGTAACTGCAGAACATTCTAGGAGCCCTGAGCAGTGACCGGCCCTTCACCTGCCAACCGTCCCGTTTCTAGGTGTCACTGTCTCTGCAATATTCAGGGGCCGAAGTTCTGCCCCACAGGCCCTGACTCGCGCACGTGTGTGCGTGTGGGTGCCTGTGTGTGCGTGTGTGTGTGCGTGTGTGTATGGACTCGTGGCCACATCTCACAAGAGGGAAGGGGAGCCGACTGCCCTGTCCCTCCTCCGACTTTCCAAGTGGCCTGCACTGAGGATGCTTTGCAGCAGTGACCGGGCTGCAGGACAGTGGGGGCCTCTGCCCAGCAGGCGGAGAGCGCGGCTGGAACCCGCCGCGCCCAGCTCCCTGGGCCGAGCACCTTGGCCTGGGGGGCGGGCTCTGACCACAGGAAGGGGCATCCATCCTCCCTACCTTGCCTGGAAGCTGCCCACGCCCACAGGAAGAGCCTTTCCGCCTCCACTCCGGGAGGGCCCCGGGCCATGAGGCCGGGCCGAGAGCCGCAGGATCCTCTGGCCTGGCCTGTTCCCCATCTCTCCTGCCCGCAGCTGCAGACTGGGCGGAGGTTGGCTGGGTCTGCAGCTCCCGTGCCCCGCCCTGCTGTCGCTGGCCCCCCGAGAGGGCGCCGAGCTCCCGGCATGGTCTGGCCCAGGCCGGGGGGCACTGGCTCCGGCATTGCTGCTCACCACAGGCTGCTGCGGGGACCTTAGTTCCGTCTGACACTGGAACTAACTGGGCCGCTGTAGGCGGAGCCCCTGGTGCCCAGGTCACACCTGCCACCTGGGGGCTCAGGAACGTATGGAATAATTAAGTCCACCTCACACCTGTGACCCCAGCACTCCGGAATGCTGAGGCAGGAGGGCTGCAAGTTCATGCCCAGCCTGGGCAACCTAGAGACTTAGCGAGACCCTGTCTCAGAATAAAATTGATAAAAGGGCTGGGAATGCGGCTCAGGGAACAGGCCTGGGTTCAACCCCCAGTACCACAAAAGCAAAACAGCAACAAACTGCCAGGGGCACTCTCCTGGGTGCAGAGGCTGAGAAATCCTTTGGCCGCTCTGTTCCTGCTGGGATATTCATCGGAGCCTCGGAGGCCCCTCGGAGGCCCCTTCAGGGGTGTTCAGGGTTCGTTTGTTTTTCTGAGATAGGATCTTGCTGTATAGCCCAAGCTGTCCTCAAACTTGCCGCAACCATCCTGCCTCAGCCTCCCAAGTGCTGGGGTCACAGGTGTGTGCCACCACGCCCGATCCTCATGCTCTCCGTTTCTTGCGTGTCATCATTATTTTTGCTTATTTCTCCCTTGTGCTCACCCTGAAATCTGATCTATCCTTGAGGTTTGCCTTGTAAGCTTTTGTGAGACCAGTCTGACAGAGCCATCCCCGTGGGCTGCCATGGCTTTTGAGATCATCAGCAAGGTGACGCGAGCCGCGTTTCCTTTGGCGTACCTCAGGCGGGGGCTGTATGGCTCTTGGCACGTTCTGCTTCATTGATAATTACTAGTAATAATTTAATTCAACTGGAAATTCCTGTTCAGGGAGGGCAGACATAAACCGTTTAAATAACACACATTTCCTTGAGAGACGCCTTGAGGGTAGGTCTCCGCTGCCCACGCAGGGGCCCGGAAACCAAAGGTGCGGCTGGAGCCACCTGCGCCGGGACTCCTCTGGCAGACAGCCAGCGCGAGGCGATCTCCAGCGCCTCCGCTCACCTGCGGGGCGCAAACTCCGGGACTCTAGCCGGGCCGCGGAGTCCGGGCTCGCACCTCCCCTGGGCGTGAGCGGT
>NW_004955583.1:784692-786412 GCF_000276665.1 Chinchilla lanigera
TTTTTTTCTTTTTTTTTTCTTTTTGAGGCAGGGTCTCGCTGTGCAGTTCAGGCTCGCCTTGAGCTCCCTTTGTAGCCAAGGCTGGTCTCGAACTCACAACAATCCTCCTGCCTCAGCCTCTCGAGTGCTGAAATTACAGGCATGCGCCACCACGCCCGGCCCACATCAGCTGTTTGTACACCGGGGCCGTGCGTGCCCACGCGCGGGGCCCCCGCGATGCTGAAGTGGGGCGCGGGCACACGGACGGTTCCGGGGCGCTCACGCCTCGTGCGGGGTCCTCGTCCGGGGCACGGCGGGAGGGGCGTCGGGCTGCCCGGCCCGGTGGTCTCGGCCCCGCTGTGTCCAGCAGCCAGCTGGGTGCAGAGCCGTGCGGGACGGGAAGGCGGCTGGAGCGGTTACGAGGGGGTCAGGGGAGGTCATCGTGCAGAGCAAGGAGCGGAGGCGGGGGACAGCGACAGTCCTGCGGGAACCCATAGAGCCCCCCGGGCTTGGGCGGGCGGGCAGCGCGGTGAGGACCCGCCGGTGCTTTGGGGCGCCGCGTCCATCCGCGCGGGTTTCTCCTCCCCGCACCCAGACTCCGGGACGCTGAGTGTCTGGAAAGGGGTCCCGACCCGTGGGGCGCAGGGCGCCCCTCACGCAGCGGCTGCTCGGGGAGGCGGGCAGCGGGAGGGGCCGGGAAGGCCCCCCAGAACGCAGGCAGGCCCCACACCTCGCGCCCCGCCGAGTTCCTGCCGGCCGGGACGACAGTAGCTGCCGGGCTCTGATTTATTTTGGCCAGCAGATGGCACAACCGTGTTTACGAAAAGGTGGCCCAAGAGCAACAAAGGAAACCAGCAAAAATGCAGAAAACGCCCCGCGACCGCGTTCCGCACGTTGTGCGGAGGCCGGCTGACATTTCCACGTGGCTTTCTGGCCACCACAGTGCAGAAAAATCCTTTTCTGAGCCCTCACATTCCAGCCATGGGCCTTCCCTGCCTGTGTGTAAAAATCCCAGCACTCTGGGAGGCTGAGGCAGGAGGTTCTCAAGTTTGAGGCCAGCCTGGGCATCTTTGTGCCCTAGCAAGACCCTGCCTGGAGATTTAAAAAGAGAGCTGGGGACGCAGCTCAGCGGGGCGCCCTGCACCCCTGCTGTGGATGAAGACGCAGACCCGCGACAGAACCCGCTCCGCTGCTGACCGCGTCCGCGCCCGGCCTCAGGGCCCGGGGCCGCTTCCCGCATGAAGGACAGCCGTGGGCGCGCGTTGAGGAAAGAAGGAGCGGGCGCCCGAGGGAGCCCCGTGGCGGAAGTGCCGGCCGCGCAGGGGACCCCGGCCTCGAGGAGCGAAGGCGGCGGCGCAGAGGGCGGCACAGGCGCGGTGGTCGCGGGAGCCGCTCACCGGAGCAGGCGCTGGCGGGGCGGGCTGCGCGTGTGTGTGACAGGTGGTACGTGTGACAGTGGGTGTGTGACGGCTGCCACACGTGTGGTAGTTGGGGTGTGTGTGAGAGCTGGTGTGTACGTGATGGTGCATGTGTGACCACTGGTACATGTGTGACAGCTGCCGTGTGTGTAACGGTGTGTGTGTGTGACAGTTGATGTGACGGTATTTGTGGTACTTGGTGCATGTGTGTGGATTGTGTGTTACAGTTGGTGTGTGTGGTGTGAGGATGGTTTGTGTGTGTGTGACGGTTGGTGTGTAGGTGTGTGTGACATTTGTGTGTGTGATGGTGTGTAGGTGTGTGA